>NW_027464775.1:20000-35000 GCF_043290135.1 Rhipicephalus microplus | reverse complement strand
GACGCCGATGGGAGCCCCGGGAAGAGTTTTCTTTTCTCTGTAAGGAGATCGAGTCCCTGGAATGGGTTCACCCCGAGATAGGGACGGTGGCTCCGTAGAGCAGTGCGGCTCTTGCGCTGTCCGGTGCGCTCCTGTCGGCCCTTGAAAATCCGAGTGAGGGAGTGTGATTTTCGTGCCGGACCGTACCCACATCCGCAGCAGGTCTCCAAGGTGAACAGCCTCTAGTCGATAGACCAATGTAGGTAAGGGAAGTCGGCAAAACGGATCCGTAACCTTGGGAAAAGGATTGGCTCTGAGGGCTGAGCCGGTCGGGCTGGGGTCCAGAAGCAGGAACGGCACTGCACCGGGACTGGGCGAGGCTCGCCGCCGTAAAAAGCGGTGCGGCCGAGCCCGGACCAGCGTCGGGACCTTCCTGTGGAAAGCCACAGCTGTGCATTTTCCGTGGGCTTCGCGCCTGAGGTTCTTGCTTCGGCCGGCAGAAAACAGCCAACTCAGAACTGGCACGGACCGGGGGAATCCGACTGTCTAATTAAACGGTGTGTCTAAAGGTACGTCGGACGTACCCGAATACCAAAAGCTAAAGGTACGTCCGACGTACCCGAAACCGTGAGTCTAAAGATACGTCGGACGTACCCGATTACTAAAAGCTAAAGGTACGTCCGACGTACCCGAAACCGTGAGTCTAAAGATACGTCGGGGGTACGCGAAACTGAGTCTAAAAAAAAAAAAAGATACGTCGGACGTACGCCGGGAGTTGCCGGGTGGGTCCACGGCTACCGCGTACCAATTTTTGCATATATACGAAGAAACGAGCCTTCGTGCGAGCCTGCTCACGTAAAAGACTGACAGGGAGCGAGTACTACCGGTGACAATGGAAAACTTAGAGCATCGCGTGGTTGACGAACGGCGTCGATGTCGGCGGTGCCGTTCTCTCCTAGCAGATCTTTTGAACGGAAAGGGGGAGGCTCGCACGTAAGTACAGAGGCTGATGTCCTTCCCTCGGCAGAGCAATTTTCGGGCAAAGAGTTCTGTGCGGTACTCTCGCGAACGCGGTTTTGTGTGATATGCGCCTATGTAGCCAGCTGAGTTTGCACGAAAACCATTCTGGGAGCCGACCTACTCGCTGACCTTTGAAACCGTAACTGCGACCGGCTCCCAAAAACTAACCAGCGCGCTTGAGTCCACGAGGTTTCCAGATGAGCGGGTCGTTAGCTAATTACTGCAGGGAAAAAAACAAGATGTAAGATTTTTAAATGCAAAGCATTTCTTAGCAAACCAAACGAATTTATTTATCTGGTTAGCCAAGTTAGATCACTAACTAGCTAGCCGCCTACGCCTGGGTGCTCTCATGATCTCCTCCTTAGCAGGTTGCAAAAACGAAAAAGACAGGCCAGATAGCATTTTAATGCTCTTATTATACATAGTTTTCACGTGACATCACAGACAGGTTCTCTGCACTGGGTGCTCCGAGATAGCGGCAACCGTGACTTTTTATGTCATTAGAGAGTACCATTGCAGAGGAGGACACACAGTTGTTCGGTCCCCGTGTTCTTTTGTGATGTCCCCACTTTCTTCTGTTCGCAAGGCGCGCTGTGGGGAATCAAAGGAACGCGAAGGGCACCGGCACAAATCCTATGTCACCGTTTG
This sequence comes from Rhipicephalus microplus, assembly GCF_043290135.1. NCBI lineage: Eukaryota > Metazoa > Arthropoda > Arachnida > Ixodida > Ixodidae > Rhipicephalus > Rhipicephalus microplus. The sequence goes on along the minus strand of NW_027464775.1, from coordinate 33,353 downwards.
AGCTAACCCAGCATCTCAAAGTAGCTGGGGGCCCTAAGATGGCGGCCATGGTGACGTCAATGCAAACTATGTATACAATGAATGAATTCAGTGTTCACTGAAGGCACAACTAATGCAAGCTTTAATCAAAGGATCACAATTGTATGAAGAATAATAGGAACAAATACACAGACACACAATACATGTAAATGTCACTCGCATGAAACAGCACTAAGCTTTCTTCCATTTTTTATAAGCATGCCAGTGGGGCATACACTCAGCCATCTTTTGTTGTGCTTAAGCAAACCCTGCTTGCGAGCTCCCCTGCTTGCGTAGAAGCAAACCCTGCTTGCGTAGAAGCTTTGGAGCAATTCTGCTCATTTGTAGCATTAATGTAGTAGCTTTCACAAAACGTAGCAGGTTGGAGTAATTTTGCTCATTTGTAGCATGTATGGACCAGCTTTAACAAAATATAGCACGTAGGAGCAATTGCAGCAGGTTTCCCATCGCTGTGTTCCACTCACGGAGCAGCTCCTTTACATTTGGGCTGCTGCTACACACTTCGCACAAAACCAGGAACTATTCCTGTTGCGGCTGCTCAGTGAAGTACAGATTTGGTGGAACCAACACAAACATAAGTCACAAATCACAGAAGGGTCCTCTTCTAACAGGTCCCGACATTCGTTGCATTTCCACTTTATGGTTTGCTTCTTCACCTTGACTGTTGCCAGCACAGCTGTCCAGCCGTCTTCAGTGAAGTATTTCTGGACACAGTCAAGGTGAACTTCCTCGTCGAGGATTGTCTCTGGAATCCTGGAAGGTATGGTTTCCACCTGGTCCTCACCTGTAAAAATTACTGAATAAGTGTTCTGAACCTGCCATCAGATGGCTTTAAGGTACAACAGAATGCTATGAATCTGAACAAGGGGAACTTATTTCTAGGGCTCAGGTTTATTTTGTGAATTGAACACTCAATATTCTTACAGAATGTAGCTGTAGTTGCAGCCCTATAGGTGATATCAGACACCTTCGTACTACACCTTAGATAGCGACTGAAGTTGCAACAAAATAGGAAATTTAAGCATAAATAAAGGTAAATCTCACAACTCACCGAGTAGCAGTTTCCCCTGCTGAACCTCACTTAGCAGGCCCTGAGGAACTAAGCAACTTAGGATCCTGAGCTCCTTTTCCTGAGGAGGCAGATCGCGAAATGGCTGCAGTGTTGCTGCTGATTTGTGGGGTCCCTGCCGCCGTCGTGGAAGCCCAATAACGGTTTTCTCCGCCCCTTTGGGTCGACCTCGTGACTTCACCTTAGCGGGCACTTTCAGCTTTCCGAGGCGTTCGCGCATGTAGTCTGAAGGCCCGGCGCTGCTTGCAGGGGCCAAGGTATTCTCGCGTGGCTGTGCCTTTCTCACTTCATCAGGAGTTTCGCATGCACCTGCATTATGGGCACGCTGCTCTTTCTCAGGAGTGGTATGAAGTGGTTCTGCCCCGGTATGGCTTAAAGGTGCTTGAGGCAGATCTGGTTGATCATGTGAATTATTCTGATCTGCAGTTTCAGACGTGTCCCAATCCTCACCTGATGCAGCTTTGGGTGACTCTGCATTCTCTTCTACGGACACAGTCAGCTCCAGCTGGCGTCTGACTTGCTCTGGTGATGAAGGGGATGAGGCTTCATGACGCAACACTTCCACGATTTCAATTTCGCGCCCTTGCTCCCATGCCTCAGAGAGTGCCAACAAAACTTTTAGACGGCCCTGGTATCTTTCACCTGTTTCTTCTGCAGCAAGTTGAGCTATGTACTTGCATGTAGGAAATACCTCCCTGTATTTCTCATGCTGCGACATTGGCCTCCGAGGTTTTGCAGCCTGCTCCGAAATGGAATGTTCAGTTGTGCACTTCTCTTGAGAAAGGAAGGCTCTCTGATGACAGTAGTAATATGCCTTGGACCACCTTTTTAGAAAAAGTTTGTCATCAAAGAGACTAATGTTCAGAGTCCGCCTAACTGCAAACACATGCCGGCATGGCAGTCTCATAGCGTTCCAAAAGGAACAATTGCAGTTAGTTTTTGTTGTTGACGTGTTGCCAGACGACGCCTCGAATGTGAACACATCTGCTTTTTGGTCACTTGGTACTCGCTTGGCTGACAGGTAGATCTGCTCCCTTACAAGCTTAAAGGCATAGGGAGTCAATGATTCCTGATACATAGCTTCTTCAGGGCTAGAAGGTGCTTTGCAAGGTCTTTTGGATATGCTTGTCAATGCTCTGTGGTCACGTTCATCGCTCAAGGCGTTCAATACTGTGAAAAGTGAGCACACAAACTCTTCAAGGGAGCTATTCTTTTTTATAACACTTTTCAGTTTTGCGTTCAGACTTTCAATTCTGTTGTTGGTAGTGTTGTTAAAGTTTTCAGACATAAACTTGGGTCCAGTGTACCACTCATCCTTGATGGGACGCCAGTTTTTGTCATAGTAAGAGCGGATCTCTTGGCAAACATTATTGTCAAATTCCAGTTGAAGCTCCTCAAATTTTTCACTCGATCGTGACAGGACCATCTTCTGGAGCAGTGCCAGGGCTTGGTCCCTTTCCTCTGCAGTGATGTTCATCTTGTTGCAGGCAATCTCGCGTCGAAAAGTCTTTAAAGTGTGGAACACACAGATGAGCACCTTCGACTGCGGGAAGCTTTCTTTGAGAAGGTCACGCTCCAAAAGGTCCTTGTCTGCCATGACACACTTTACTTTTGGCCAAGATGGGTGCAGTTCCTTGAACTTTTCCAACATCCATTTGATAGTGGGTGCAGACTCATTCACAAGAATTGCAACACATACTGTCTCTGTGTCTCCATTGGAGTCTTCAACGTGCATCACATAGACTGGTGTTCGTATTTCTAGAAGCTTGTAGGTGGCATCAATTCCTAGGAATTCTGGGTAGGCATCCATATTTGACCGCATAGACTCATTGGACAGCAAAATTCCTTGGAAGTTTTCCCCATCAGCAAGGATGTGGTAGTCTGTACCTGTAGAAATAAATTTCATGGTCTAAATGTAAAAGATTTGGCCGACTGTACATACGAGTTTCTCTGAAGCCCACTGGAAAACCCAGATGCAATTATTTAAAAACTTGTGCTACAATATCAGGTGCTTACCATGCTCATTTTGCAGAAGAGCTGCAGTCTTAATGAGGTCATTCCTTGTCTGTGGTCTGAGGGAAGAGGCCGCATTGCTCAAGTCTTTGAGCAGGACAAGTTTCCCCGTCTTTTCTTCTATCCTTTTCTTAACCAACTTCTTGTTGGCATGCAAAGCCAAGAGCTGTGTGGCTTCCTCCTTGGCCCCTGGTTCTCTTAATGCTCTGGTTTGTGGCAGGTGGCTGTAGAGTAACTGCAATAAAATAAACTTTTCATTCAATGTTAAACTGAACTACATATGCAATTATAGGTTAACTGCATTATGCAATGTCAAGCTCACAGAGTGAAGCAAACAAGTGCAGACAACATTCTGCATATATGGCATCTAGGTTCTTAGCACAAGCAAGCTCACTTCAATCTCACCTTATCATGCTTGTAACTGTAAATCTGTGTTTCCTATATATGGCTCGCATGTGATGTCAAGGACACAGTTCCTGAATGTAGTAGCACTGTAGAATGGCGGCTTTGATGACAAGCAAGTTGCAGTTAATCTGCCTCAATGTAATAATGATGCAGCAGGAATTCCTCTGAGTGTGAATAAGAAATGAACCTGCATGTACTGCTTTGATCCCATTAATTTGACATCGCAAAACTTCGCATCCCCTGTGCTGGTGCTACCAGCTCAATGAGAATTGAGCGAGAACATTTTGCGCGATCAAGTAAGCACGTCAAACATTTCGTCAAAAGTATATTTCAGTGGTGCATGTCACCCTGTATAACCTCAAAACTCAGGTTTGTTTCTGTGAAAAAACAGAACTGAACTTCACTAACCAATATGAACAGGTAACAGCAAAAGCTGTATTGGCTTAATTTAACAACACATGGTGAGGGATGAAGGACAGGGCATTAAGATACTGTCGCACACTTTTAAGGATGCTTAGGAACTCCATACCTTCGATAACTCATGGTTGTGGTCCTCATTCATTTCAATAACCTCCAGGAAGTTCCCATCGTCAGAGGCCCTGCACTTCACGAACGCCGGACATCCAGCCTGAAAGGTGCTGAAAGTGATCCGTTGTCACATGCTCAATGTCTCTCAGGAAACAATCGTCTAAATGCATGATGTGTACAACGCAACCACGTCGCTGACCATGGTGGATTGGCAGCACAGAAAGAAACACAAAGGAAACAATGACCAGTGCTGGCCCTCACCTGGTATCTCTTTCCCCCTTGCTGCGGCTCTTGAAAGACTTGCCCCCCTTGATACAGCAGTAAACCACCTGATACATTCCAAGTCGTTCGTTCAGAAAACGCTTCACTTTGGTCTTCGCCGCTGTGACAGTTCGACAGTCACGTTTGTAAAACTGCACGAACTTCTCTTCACTGTATCCTTTCACAGCAGCTTCCAGTTCCCTGAACGTTGGAAATTTGTCCCCAACTTTCATTTTGCTGCCAGCCATCACACGAGCTGCGGAACGGGAACACTTGACTGGCGCCGCACGTGCTGCGGAACGGTCACCACAGAACACCTGTAACACGCTGACTGAAGAGACGGGAGAATGGCGCCACACAAGTAGGACGGATAAGACTATGGATAAGACAGACTCACAGAACACCTGACAGACTCGGACGGACTCCAAGAACTGGATTGGAATGGATTGATTTGTACTACTTGCATCGAAATCGACCCGATGGCGAAAACTTTTTTTTTTTCCTAATCAAGCGATATAATAGCTGCGTGTAAACCACGGAGGAATAAACATTTCCGTGGTATAAACCAAGCTTGAGTAGGCGAGAAAGTGCAACCCGTGCAACGTCTGATGTAACCGGTGCAACGTCTGCGCGTCCAACTACAAACTCGTTGACGAAAACTTTTTTTTTCTCGGATCCGCGCGTCTAAGAGGTCAGTCGTGCGAACTGCTTGAAAACGACGGACGGGCAGGTGGAACTTGAGTCGCTTGAGTGAAAACTTGCGAGAAAGCGCACGTCGGACGTACCTTTAGCTTTTAGTATTCTGGTACGTCCGAAGTATCTTTAGACTCACGGTTTCGGGTACGTCGGACGTACCTTTAGCTTTTGGTATTCGGGTACGTCCGACGTACCTTTAGACACAGCGCTAATTAAAACAAAGCATTGCGAGGGCCGTTGATCGGTGCTGACGCAATGTGATTTCTGCCCAGTGCTCTGAATGTCAAAGTGAAGAAATTCAAAAAAGCGCGGGTAAACGGCGGGAGTAACTATGACTCTCTTGTCCAGAAAGTATTGGGCCCGACAACTCCACATGTCGTTCGATGGTAGACCCCTGCAACAATGCAAGGAAGCACCAGGGTCAACCTCATGGCTAGGAAATGGGACTTCACTCCTCCGTGGTCGAGAGTTTATTGACTTGGCTAAATTTCATGTCGCAGCAGTCCCAAATCTGACTCGTCTACGTAGAGGTCGAGAGTTACCTAAGCAGTGTCGTGCAGGGTGTCAGGCTGAGGAGTCGTTGGGGCACATCCTTCAGAGATGTCACAGAACCCACCACGCTCGCATCAAAAGGCATGACAACATTTTGAGGTACTTGGCAGGTAGGCTGACTGAGCTTGGATGGCAGGTGCAGCAAGAAAGACACTTCAAAACATCACAGGGTACGAAGATCCCGGATCTTGTCATCATAAAGCGGGAGAAATCCCATATCCTGGATGTGCAGGTGGTGAGCACGCGAGTTGAACTTACGGAGGCTCATCACCACAAATGCGATAAATACAAAATCCCTGATCTGCTTTTCCAAGTCTCACCTACGCCTACCGTCTCAAGTGTCACCCTGTCATATAGAGGAACATGGGCGGGTGAATCTGTGAGGACTCTGCAGGAGGTGGGATTGACAAGGAATGACTTCAAAATGATGACGATAAGGTGCCTACAAGGGGGGCTGGCGGCATTTAAAATGCACCAAATGTCGACAGCGGTCGTTCGTCGGGGAGTGGGCTCCCAGGGCTAATCAAGGTCCCAGCACCACAAGTCGGGGTGCGTTCTTTTGGTCCCTCTGCCTTTCAGAGGACAAGTTTTCTTTGATCCTGCATCTCTACCAGTATTGGAGGAGGAGACGCCTATCGTAGGACGGCAGGCAACCCTCAAGTTAATCTCCAAGTGGGTGGATTGTGGTATCTGGAAAAAAAAAAAAAAAAAAAAAAAAAAAAAAAATAGCCAAATGCCTCGTCATCTAATTAGTGACGCGCATGAATGGATTAACGAGATTCCCACTGTCCCTATGACTGCCACCTACCGGCCGGCCGAGCTGCAGCCTCACTGGTACCTCCCGCTTCGGGGCCTTCTGCGATCATCAAATCTGTAAGTAGTCCTCTAAATTTGCTCGCATGACCTTATAAAGGCTTGGAGCGTCTCGGGCGATGCGAGACGGGCGTTGAAGCGACCGCAATCTGGCTAAATCAACGACGCACATCGCGGTTAGGGCTAGAGGTAGCAGCCACTGGCCTCACTTCGAACAAATTAGAAATTCGGCAAGAAAAAGTTGTTTCGCACCTTGAAAGCCACTCTCATCGCTCCTGGGACGTTCCGAAGCCTCGCCGCTACCATCTCGGCTTGATTCAGCGAGATACAGGAGATTTATCAGCAAAAATCAACTTTCTTACCACGTGTATGCGCCGGTATGGGGGCTGCCATCTTGGCTGGGCATAACTGTAGAGCCTGCCCCCTGGAGTTCAAAGTTCGATTAAAAAGCAATTGAGCACATTAATTATCCGTGATAGTGTTAAATTGTGCAGAGGAAGGATATAGGGTAGTGAGCTGAATCTGGCCAAATTTCGACCGTCGAGAAGAAATTAACAATTATTTTTTCCCACCATACGACCTTGTGGGGGCCGCCATCTTGTTGTGGGACCCAACCATTTTGAGTATAGCATTCATATCTCGGCTTCTAGAGGCTCTGGGATGATAATTTAGGTGTCAAAAGATTCGTTTAAATGTGGAGATAGACATAAAAAAAACCGCGAGAGCCTAGCACAATTGAGAACGCCAAAAAAAATTAATTATTCAGGAGACATCTTCAGTGTTGCCTTCCTACTAGTTTTTTTTGGCTAGATTTGGCGGAACATCAGCAATTCACAAAAACAGCTAGGAAACTTCCAACTATTGCAATCCGAACCGAAAAGGGAGGGACACAGGATTACTCGACATCCGTGGCTGCTATTTTGGGTGAGACTACCCTGGTTTCGCTGAAAGGTAAACATGGGAAAGAACAAAAAAAATTCAGTGACAAAAGAGGAAATGTTGAGAAACAGCCCAGCGGTAAAGGCAAAGACGAATATAAAACAACCACTAGAAAAAAGAGCCCCGGGGGCAGTTACCGGAAAAGAGGACCACACTCTAACACCTATAGATGATGGTGATGATCAAGGGAGTTTGACTACAGTTTATTCAGAACATGAAGACGACTGGTGGTCTTCAGATGACGAAGCTCCGGAAACAGGGGAGAACCTCGCACAGGATAGACACCTCAGCTCTAAAACCAGCACAAATAAAGGAAGGGAAAAGGTAAGTAAATCTACACTAGAGGAAAACAAAGAGACACAGTCTCAACCGAATTCGGCACAGGAGAAGACAGATCGTAAGGATCATGAAAAACACAAAGATGAAGGAATAGATCAAGACAGTACAAAGGAGACTTCTAGGGCAAAACAGCTGTTAAAAAAGTTAATGAAAGTGGACAAGTCCTTTATGAAGGCGCTCTTGGCATTGGCGGCTGGAGATCAACAAAAGGAAAAGTTAATAGACAGGATCATGACGGAATTTTCTAGGACAAAAAATTTGGCATTGGAAGCCACCCATGAGGTAGCGAGGCTAGAAGGTGCCAGAGACAAAGAACAAAAGGCAACGACAACGGTCGCATCATATGCGGATGCGGTTAAAGGTAGGACGAGCACGACAACAGAGGGTAACCAAATTTCCCATCTTTCACAAACGCAAAAGGATGAGAATGAAAAACAGAGAGCCAAATTTGCACTTTTAGTCACGTCCGAGACGTTGAACACAGCAGAAGTACAAGCTGCCATAAAAAAAAAGGATAGACCCACAGGAGCTCGGGTTAAGTGACCCAGAAATGCGAGAGGGGAAGCGAGGAATGGTAGTGTCAACCTCGTCAAAAGAAGGATTAAAAAACCTAGAAAACCTCATGGAAAACGACCCAGAACTCAGAGCAAGAATGAAAACGCAGAGGCCAAAAAGTAAGAAACCAGAATTAAAGATTATTGGCATAGATGAAGAACTCACATCTGAGGAAATAATTCGGAAACTCATTTCACAGAATAGATTAACATGTACAGAAGAAGATATAAAAATAGTAACCACATGGCAAGGTAAAGAAGGAAAAACGGTAATCGTAAGCTTGGAATACAGAGCTTGGAGACAATTGCAAGGTAAAGAGCAATTAAACATCGGATGGAATAGGTGCCGAGTATTCGACAATACTTATGTTCCAAGATGCACCTTCTGTGCTAAATACGGCCACACACAAAAATGGTGTAGATCTCAGACGCCGCGATGCACTGAGTGTAGTGGCAGACATCACTACAAAGAATGCAGAGTTGAAGATTACCTATGCAGCGCCTGCAAGCAGGACGGGTGGGAACCAGAAATGGTAAGTCATTCCATGATGTCAAGGGCATGCCCTACTTACAAAGCCAGAAGGGAGCAGGAGCTCGACAGAATTCTCCGCCAACTTGAGTTAACAGAACTCTAATTAGACAGGATACGCAAGCGGTATCCAAACGACAACTCCGGGTTTAGACAGTCTTTTCCCTCGTATAAAAAAAAAAAAAAAAAAAGAAAAGAAATGGTGAATACAAAATTAAATTCAACAGAAAAATTAGAAATGATACAGGTTAACTTAGGCAGGTCCTTTAAGGCGAATCAGAATTTAAGCATTTATCAACAAAGGAGAAATCATCATATTTCATTAGTTCAAGAGCCCTATCACTTAAAAGGTAAAATTATACCATGTTCAATAAAAGATAGAATTATTGCGCATGAGGATAACCCAAAAGTTGGCATCATATTCCACTCAAGGGTAACCAACATATTTCCAGTACAAATAGAAGAGGATTTTATTGCAGTAATAATGAAATTTAAGAACAAACAACTTCTCCTAATCAACTGCTATGCAGCACCTAAGGGGAACATAGAGAACCTACTAACTAAAATAGAGAACGTGATTCAAAAAACACATATAGAGAACATTTTAATAACAGGAGATTTTAATGCAAAAAGCCACAGTTGGGGAGGTGACAAACTAGATGATAGAGGGGAATTAGTTTTAGAGTTTATTATTAAAAATAACTTAAACTTAATAAACGACAAGAACAGTGAACCAACATTCCAAAATTCAAGGGGCAAAAGTTGGATCGATCTATCTATTGTTTCAAACAATTTGATTAGGGAAGTTAAAAATTGGAAGGTTTTAAATGAACCTTCATACAGTGATCATAAATTCATCAAAATAGAAATATTTGAAGAGGCCAAATTACAAATGTTTAAAATAACTAAAACAGGGAAACAAAGAGCATTAACAGATTTACTAAAGATGGATTGGGAATTACAATCACGAAATCTGAATAATGTACAGGAGGTCGAGCATTTAATACAAAAATTTTATAATACATTGGAAAACTTATACAAAAAATATGAAAAACGCATTACCAAGGGAAAAGGTCAAGAGAAAAGCTGGTGGAACCTGGAACTAGAAATACAAAGGAAAAAAGTTAGAGCAATCAAAAGACGGTTCAAAAGAAGTCGAGGGGATATAAGAGAAATCTTTAAAGCTCAATATTATGAAGAACATAAATTATATGTAGAAAATATTGCACAGGCGAAAAAGAAGGATTGGGAAAATTTTTTAGCCAAAGTAACGAGGAATCCTTTTAATATAGGATACAAATTAGCCCGGAATCAAATTAAAAAAGCAGTCATTATAAAAAGCATGATAAAAGAGGACGGTTCATCAACAAATTGTCTTACAGAAACAGTCGACTATATTATAAGTAAATTATATGATTTAGCAGGAGAAAACGAAGTAAACGAAACAAAAGTCGAAGAAGAGGAAATAAACAATGACATTGAAGATGATGGGGAGTTTACGCAACAGGAAGTGGAAGCAATAATTAGGAACCTAAAGAAAGATATCGCACCAGGACCGGACAACTTAACAACGGAATTTATTCAATTAATAAATCAAAAGCAAAATACCTTTTTTGTAAATATATTTAATTGTTGTTTAAAACTAGGATATTTTCCTCAGGACTGGAAAGTATCAAAAATAATATTGATCCCCAAAAAGAAAAGTCAGAATACACCTGCAGATTACCGACCAATTGCAATAAACTCAATATTCGGAAAGATCCTAGAAAGCTTACTCAAAGACCGCATATATCACTTCTTATACAAAAACGAATTATTCCCCAAAAATCAATACGGGTTCAAGCACGATACCTCGACAATTCAGGCATTAGAGAACATAAAGAAAAAATTAGACCAAGCTTCTCTAGATAAAGAGGGAGCTTTGATTATATCAATGGATATCAAAAATGCATTCAACACCATTGATAAAAAAGAAATAATTAAGTACTTAGAAGAAAATAATTGCCCAAAAAATTTAATAAAATTAACCAATGCAATCATGACAAATCGAAAAATCTCGTACAAAAACGAAAACATTCAGAAAATGTATTGCCTAAGAAAAGGATCCCCCCAAGGATCCCCATTAAGTCCATTACTATGGACCATAATGATTACAGAGGTACTGAGGGAAAATTACCCAGAAAAAACATATGTGCAAGCTTTCGCCGACGATATCACAATAATAATTAAAGGAACATCTAAAAGAAAGCTACAAGATAAAGCAAACCAGACATTAAACATAATACAAAAATGGGGCCTCGAAAAAAAGATTGAATTCAATGCAACAAAAACCGAATTTATGGTTATTAAAGGAAAATATTCAAAAAGCCCACCAATACTTAAATTAGGAGACAATAAAATAAGAAAGGTACAGCAAATGAAAATATTAGGAGTAATCTTAGATGAAAACCTGTCTTTCCTTCCGCATTTAGATTATATAAAAGAGAAAGTGTTCGACTTGTCAATTAACTTAAACAAATTTACAGGTAAAAACAGAGGTATTAAAAACAAACAACTTAGGGAAATATATGTAAGGGGAATGGAAAGAATAATAACTTATGCAGGCCCAGTCTGGTATAGAAACATTGGCACCATAATCAAAAGATTGAAATCAATACAACGGAAACCATTAATATCGATAACTAAAGCCTATAAAACAGTTTCAAATAATGCATTAAACGTCTTAGCTAATGTTCCACCAGTACATCTAAAATTAGAAAAAGAGATAGAACTACACAACATTATCAAAAATGGAAAGCAGTTTATTTGGAATGACAAAATTTTCGATGCGGATTCTATTACTAAAAAAATTGACAAATGGAAAATTCATCCGTCTAAAAGATTAAGATTTAAGTTTAATAAAGAACTCAATCAAGAAACAGATTACAAAATTTTTACAGATGGTTCAAGCAATGAAATTGGAGCTGGGTCAGCTTTTGTAGTTATGAAAGAGCAAAAATTATTAGACACCAAACAATATTCATTACCAAAGTACAGTAACAATTTTGAAGCAGAAGCTATGGCTATAACCAAGGCCATAGAATATATTAGTTTACAACAAAATCGAAGCACCTATCATTTGCTGACAGACAGCCTGTCAGTCCTACAGGGGATAAATAATCCAGAAAACCTCAACCCCTATATATTTAAAATTAAGCAACTGCTCCAAAATGCTTCAGTAAACAACCAAATTATTCTAACATACGTAAAAGGACACAGTGGAAACATCGGCAACGACATAGCAGACGAATTGGCAAAAAAGGCAATAAGATTCGGAGAAGAAGTAGGGGTCCAAATTTCTAAGAATTTTATCAAAAAGGAGTTACAAAAAAAATTGTATCACAAATGGGAACAACTTTGGGCCCAAGACAAAATAGCTCGAAAAAGCTATATACACAATTGGATAAAACATATTAATCAGATTCCAAATCAATTTATTGCAAATTATCAGATTTCACAAATTTTAACAGGACATGGACGGTTTCCTCACTATCTGTTCAGGTTCGGGATAAAACAAAACAGAATCTGCCCTTGCAACATGGAAGAAACAGACATAGAGCATTATTTTACGATTTGTAAACTAACCGAAAAATATAGAGCACAGCTGAAGAGATTTTGTGGAGGCCCTGCTCAGGGAAAACGGGAACTTATTGAAAATGTACAGGCCAGGGCGATCCTGGAGGAGATGGTCGATACGATCAATAATAAACTGTAGGGACGTTACAGAGCATTAGGCAAACTGGAAAAAAAAAAAAAAAAAAAAAGAAAATTCCCGGCGGCGATTCCGTCACAAAAAAGAGGGAAAACGAGGCCGATTGCACTGCCACCGTCACCATCACTACGGGGAGGAGAAGTATAAACCCGACCACTTTATCACATTGACACACGCCTCTCCATTTTGGAAAAAAAAAAAAAAAAAAAAGAAGGACTTCAATGCCAATCGGGTTCAACCTTTCCATGGTTGATAAGTTCGACCGGCAGCTCGCTGGTGGACCATAGGAGAGGTGAAGGGCGATCATGATCGGAGTTCTACTCGCCTCTGCCCTCCCTCCTTTCTCGGGATCAATTGACTGCCATCTGGAAGGACATGGTCTCATCTCTTTGGATTCCAACCGAGATCCACAAGTTGTGGTGAGGACTGAGACCTTCCACATGATGGCATGGCGAGTCAACTGAGGCCTCAAGGACAGGCCATCATGGCGGTTCATAATACTGGCCCTCTCGAGATGGTGACCCTAAAAGGACACAGTAACGGCCACTATTCCTACCCTCTTTAGTGGCATGTTCGTAGCCGGGAACTCAAAATTAAAAAAAAAAAAAAAAAAAAAACGATAATATAATTAATCGATTGTCTCACTCAGGAAGCCTTGGTCTGCCGCGAATCAACGAATGTACAATACTGTAGTATAAAAAAGAGAGTGAGAATGAAAAAGAAGAAAACCAGGGAAAAAAAAAAAAGGAAAAAAAAAAGAGAGAAAAAGAAAACGAAAAGAACAAAAAAGAGAATGAAAAAAAGGGATATAAGAAAGAAAGAAAGAAAATAGGAAAAAGGGGAAGGAAAGAGAGGGGAAGGAGAA
>NW_027464775.1:2500-15000 GCF_043290135.1 Rhipicephalus microplus | reverse complement strand
TTCGGACTTAGCACTTTTCGGCTGTGCCTGGCTGGCGGCCCACTCACTCGATCGCCATGTCTGTTTGCCACAGTTTTCCCGGTGGTGCCGCACCCGGGCTCGCCCCGGCTGACGCAGTTTTCGCGCCGCCCCGGCTGACGCGGTTTCGTGCCGCCCCGGCAGACGCGGTTTTCGCGCCGCCCCGGCTGACGCAGTTCGGACTTAGCACTTTTTGGGCTGAGCCTGGCTGGCGGCCCACTCACTCGATCGCCATGTCTGTTTGCCACAGTCTTCCCGGTGGTGCCGCACCCGGGCTCGCCCCGGCAGACGCGTTTTTTTTTCTTTCGCCCCGGCAGACGTGGTTCCCCCCCCCCCCCCTTTTCGCTCGCCCCGGCTGACGAGGTTTTCGCGCCGCCCCGGCTGACGCAGTTTTCGCGCCGCCCCGGCTGACGCGGTTTTCGCGCCGCCCCGGCTGACGCGGTTTTTGCGTCGCCCCGGCTGACACGGTTCGGACTTTGCACTTTTCGGCTGTGCCTGGCTGGCGGCCCACTCACTCGATCGCCATGTCTGTTTGCCACAGTTTTCCCGGTGGTGCCGCACCCGGGCTCGCCCCGGCTGACGCAGTTTTCGCGCCGCCCCGGCTGACGCGGTTTCGTGCCGCCCCGGCAGACGCGGTTTTCGCGCCGCCCCGGCTGACGCGGTTTCGTGCCGCCCCGGCAGACGCAGTTCGGACTTAGCACTTTTCGGCTGTGCCTGGCTGGCGGCCCACTCACTCAATCGCCATGTCTGTTTGCCACAGTTTTCCCGGTGGTGCCGCACCCGGGCTCGCCCCGGCTGACGCAGTTTTCGCGCCGCCCCGGCTGACGCGGTTTCGTGCCGCCCCGGCAGACGCGGTTTTCGCGCCGCCCCGGCTGACGCGGTTTCGTGCCGCCCCGGCAGACGCAGTTCGGACTTAGCACTTTTCGGCTGTGCCTGGCTGGCGGCCCACTCACTCGATCGCCATGTCTGTTTGCCACAGTTTTCCCGGTGGTGCCGCACCCGGGCTCGCCCCGGCAGACGCGTTTTTTTTTTCTTTCGCCCCGGCTGACGCAGTTTTCGCGCCGCCCCGGCTGACGCGGTTTCGTGCCGCCCCGGCAGACGCGGTTTTTTGCGCCGCCCCGGCTGACGCGGTTTTTGCCGCCCCGGCTGACGCAGTTCGGACTTAGCACTTTTCGGCTGTGCCTGGCTGGCGGCCCACTCACTCGATCGCCATGTCTGTTTGCCACAGTTTTCCCGGTGGTGCCGCACCCGGGCTCGCCCCGGCTGACGCAGTTTTCGCGCCGCCCCGGCTGACGCGGTTTCGTGCCGCCCCGGCAGACGCGGTTTTCGCGCCGCCCCGGCTGACGCAGTTCGGACTTAGCACTTTTTGGGCTGAGCCTGGCTGGCGGCCCACTCACTCGATCGCCATGTCTGTTTGCCACAGTCTTCCCGGTGGTGCCGCACCCGGGCTCGCCCCGGCAGACGCGTTTTTTTTTCTTTCGCCCCGGCAGACGTGGTTCCCCCCCCCCCCCTTTTCGCTCGCCCCGGCTGACGAGGTTTTCGCGCCGCCCCGGCTGACGCAGTTTTCGCGCCGCCCCGGCTGACGCGGTTTCGTGCCGCCCCGGCTGACGCGGTTTTCGCGCCGCCCCGGCTGACGCGGTTTTTGCGTCGCCCCGGCTGACACGGTTCGGACTTTGCACTTTTCGGCTGTGCCTGGCTGGCGGCCCACTCACTCGATCGCCATGTCTGTTTGCCACAGTTTTCCCGGTGGTGCCGCACCCGGGCTCGCCCCGGCTGACGCAGTTTTCGCGCCGCCCCGGCTGACGCGGTTTCGTGCCGCCCCGGCAGACGCGGTTTTCGCGCCGCCCCGGCTGACGCGGTTTCGTGCCGCCCCGGCAGACGCAGTTCGGACTTAGCACTTTTCGGCTGTGCCTGGCTGGCGGCCCACTCACTCAATCGCCATGTCTGTTTGCCACAGTTTTCCCGGTGGTGCCGCACCCGGGCTCGCCCCGGCTGACGCAGTTTTCGCGCCGCCCCGGCTGACGCGGTTTCGTGCCGCCCCGGCAGACGCGGTTTTCGCGCCGCCCCGGCTGACGCGGTTTCGTGCCGCCCCGGCAGACGCAGTTCGGACTTAGCACTTTTCGGCTGTGCCTGGCTGGCGGCCCACTCACTCGATCGCCATGTCTGTTTGCCACAGTTTTCCCGGTGGTGCCGCACCCGGGCTCGCCCCGGCAGACGCGTTTTTTTTTTCTTTCGCCCCGGCTGACGCAGTTTTCGCGCCGCCCCGGCTGACGCGGTTTCGTGCCGCCCCGGCAGACGCGGTTTTTTGCGCCGCCCCGGCTGACGCGGTTTTTGCCGCCCCGGCTGACGCAGTTCGGACTTAGCACTTTTCGGCTGTGCCTGGCTGGCGGCCCACTCACTCGATCGCCATGTCTGTTTGCCACAGTTTTCCCGGTGGTGCCGCACCCGGGCTCGCCCCGGCTGACGCAGTTTTCGCGCCGCCCCGGCTGACGCGGTTTCGTGCCGCCCCGGCAGACGCGGTTTTCGCGCCGCCCCGGCTGACGCAGTTCGGACTTAGCACTTTTTGGGCTGAGCCTGGCTGGCGGCCCACTCACTCGATCGCCATGTCTGTTTGCCACAGTCTTCCCGGTGGTTCCGCACCCGGGCTCGCCCCGGCAGACGCGTTTTTTTTTCTTTCGCCCCGGCAGACGTGGTTCCCCCCCCCCCCCCTTTTCGCTCGCCCCGGCTGACGAGGTTTTCGCGCCGCCCCGGCTGACGCAGTTTTCGCGCCGCCCCGGCTGACGCGGTTTCGTGCCGCCCCGGCTGACGCGGTTTTCGCGCCGCCCCGGCTGACGCGGTTTTTGCGTCGCCCCGGCTGACACGGTTCGGACTTTGCACTTTTCGGCTGTGCCTGGCTGGCGGCCCACTCACTCGATCGCCATGTCTGTTTGCCACAGTTTTCCCGGTGGTGCCGCACCCGGGCTTGCCCCGGCAGACGCGTTTTTTTTTTCTTTCGCCCCGGCTGACGCAGTTTTCGCCCCGCCCCGGCTGACGCGGTTTCGTGCCGCCCCGGCAGACGCGGTTTTTTGCGCCGCCCCGGCTGACGCGGTTTTTGCCGCCCCGGCTGACGCAGTTCGGACTTTGCACTTTTTGGCTGAGCCTGGCTGGCGGCCCACTCACTCGATCGCCATGTCTGTTTGCCACAGTTTTCCCGGTGGTGCCGCACCCGGGCTCGCCCCGGCAGACGCGTTTTTTTTTTCCTTCGCCCCGGCAGACGTGGTTCCCCCCCCCCCCTCCGTCTTTCTTTTTGTTTTTTTTTTTTCGCCGCGGCTGAAGTGGATTTTTCGGTGCCTCGACGCCCCGGTAGTCGCGGTTTTTCCGTTTCCGCACGGCCCCGGCTGACGCTGCTCGGTCACAGTCGCCTTTTGTGAGGATTGCAGACTTCTTGAGCGCGGGTGTTTTTTTTTTGTTGTTGTTGTTGTTTTATTACGCATTCGCTCCAGCAGACGCTGTTTAGACTTTTTTTTCCTCTTTTATCCTGCGACGAGGTGACGAGGTTTATTCGGTGCCCCGCCGCCCCGGCTGAAGTGATTTTTCCTGTCCCGTGCCGCCCCGGCTGACGCGGTTGGGACTTCGCGTTTGTTCGGCCGCCACGGGTTTTGGCGCACTCGCTCGGTTGCTTGTTGTTGCCACTTGTTGCGAACCCAGGTTTCTTGAGCGAGCGCGGGCGTTTTTTCTTCCTTTCTTTCTTTGTTCTATGTGTTAGCGAATCGGCCTTTAATATCACACGAGGACTCACAACCAACAATTTTCAGTTTGAAGTGTAAAAAATCTGCAGGTGTTGACGTAACTGACTTGCCCCGTACCCTTGAGTACATCCATGAAGTTCTCGTAGTACTACTAAATCGCATTATTCCAAGTGGAGAAATTCCCATAAACTTGCAAACCTCTACACGAAAATCGGTGCGCGTGATAAAGTTGAAAATTATCGTCCGATATCAAATGTGCCTTCTATAACACAAATTCTAGGAAAAAAAAAAAAAAACACTTGTTCGCCGTTTTCTGCGCCGTGACTGGCAGCACTCCGGCGAAGCGAAACGGGGTCGATTCGAGCACGATATCGGCGTCTTTCGACGTGCTCGCCGGCGACCGTCGCACGAGTACGTCGCACGAGCGCGTCTGCCGGGGCGCCGTTTGCGAAGCCGACGCAAAAGTGGGAACCGCCGCTCGGATGATCGCCGCTTTCGGCAGAGTGAGTGTTGGCACTCCGGGGAAGCGAAACAGCGTGAATGCGCCCACGAAATCGGCGTATTTTGAAGTGCCCGCCGGCGACCGTCGCACGAGTACGGTAAACCGCGTCAGCCGGGGCGTAGTTCGGGACGCCGACGAAAAAGTGGGAAGCGCAACTCGGATCTTCGCCGTTTTTGCAGGAGTGAGTGGCGGCCCTCCTGCGAGACCAAGAAGCATCGATTCGTGCACGAATTCGGCGCCTTTCGACGTGATCGCCGGCGACCGTCGCTCGAGTAGGGCAAACCGCGTCTGCCGGGGCGGGCTTCGGGACGCCGATGCGAAAGTGGGAAACGCTGCTCGGATGTTCGCCGTTTTTGGCCGAGTGAGTGCTGGCACTCGGGCGAAGCCAAACGGGGCCGATTACGGCACGATATCGGCGTCTTTCGACGTGCCCGGCGGCGACCGTCGCACGAGTACGGTAAACCGCGTCAGCCCGGGCGGAGTTCGGGACGCCGATGCGAAAGTGGAGAACGCCGCTCGGATCTTCGCCGTTTTTGGAGGAGTGAGTGGCGGCACTCCGGAGAAGCCAAGGAGCGCCAATTAGCGCACGATATCGGCGTCTTTCGACGCGCTCGCCGGCGACCGTCGCACGAGTAGGGCAAACCGCGTCTGCCGGGGCGGGGTTTACGACGCCGACGCAAAAGTGGGAACCGCCGCTCGGATGTTGGCCGTTTTTGGCAGAGTGAGTGCTGGCACACCGGCGACGCGAAAGAGCGCGAAAGCGCCCACGAAAGTGGCGTATTTGGACGTGCTTGACGGCGACCGCTGCAGGAGTACGAAAAACCACGTCAGCCGGGGCGAGCGACCCACGGCGGTCTGGGTGCTTATCGCTGCTATTATAGGGGCACCCCGGCAGACGCAGAAAAAAAAAATTTTTTTTCGACCTTCTTTTTTGCTGGTCGAGCTCGGGTAACCCAGGTCGCAATGGGAGCCGCGCACGAAAGCGGCGTCGCGAGACGCGTTCGCGGTCGCTAGTCGCACGAGCTCGGCAACCGCGTCAGCCGGCGCGGAGTTCGGGATGCCGACGGCTAAGTGGGTACCGCTGCTCGGATGTTCGCCGTTTTTGGCCGAGTGAGTGCTGGCACTCCGGCGAAGCGAAACGGGGCCGATTCGGGCACGATATCGGCGTATTTCGACGTGCTCGCCGGCGACCGTCGCACGAGTACGGCAAAGCGCGTCTGCCGGGGCGAGGTTTGCGATGCCGACGAAAAAGTGGGAAGCGCCGCTCGGATCTTCGCCGTTTTTGCAGGAGTGAGTGGCGGCCCTCCTGCGAGACCAAGAAGCATCGACTCGCGCACGATATCGGTGTCTTTCGACGTGCCCGCCGGCCACCGCCGCACGAGTACGGCAAACCGCGTATGCCGGGGCGGGGTTGGCGACGCCGACGCAAAAGTGGGAACCGCCACTAGGATGTTCGCCGTTTTTGGCAGAGTGAGTGCTGGCACTCCGGCGAAGCGAAAGAGCGCGAATGCGCCCACGAAAGTGGCGTGTTTGGACGTGCTTGACGACGACCACCGCAGGAAAACGAAAAACCACGTCAGCCGGGGCGAGCGACCCATGGCGGTCTGGGTGCTTATCGCTGCTATTATAGGGGCACCCCGGCAGACGCAAAAAAAAAAAAAAATTTTTTTCGACATTCTTTTTTGCTCGTCGACCTCGGGTGACCCAGGTCGCAGTGGGAGCCGCGCACGAAAGCGGCGTCGCGAGACGGCTTCGCGGTCGCTAGTCGCACGAGCTCGGCAACCGCGTCTGCCGGGGCGGAGTTCGGGACGCCGACGGCTAAGTGGGAACCGCCGCTCGGATGTTCGCCGTTTGTGGCCGAGTGAGTGCTGGCACTCCGGCGAAGCCAAACGGGGCCGATTCCGGCACGATATCGGCGTCTTTCTACGTGCTCGCCGGCGACCGTCGCACGAGTACGGCAAAGTGCGTCTGCCGGGGCGGGGTTTGCGACGCGTACGCAATAGTGAGAACCGTCGCTCGGATGTTCGTCGTCTTTCGCCGAGCCAGTGCTGGCACTCCGGCGAAGCCGAACGGAGCCGATTCGGGCACGATATCGGCGTCTTTCCACGTGCTCGCCGGCGACCGTCGCACGAGTACGGTAAACCGCGTCAGCCGGGGCGGAGTTCGGGACGCCGATGCGAAAGTGGGAAGCGCCGCTCGGATCTTCGCCGTTTTTGGAGGAGTCAGTGGCGGCACTCCGGTGAAGCCAAGGTGCGCCAATTCGCGCACGATATCGGCGTCTTTCGACGTGCCCGCCGGCCACCGTCGCACGAGTACGGCAAACCTCGTCTGCCGGGGCGGGGTTTGCGACGCCGACGCAAAAGTGGGAACCGCCGCTCGGATGTTCGCCGTTTTTGGCAGAGTGAGTGCTGGCACTCCGGCGAAGCGAAAGAGCGTGAATGCGCCCACGAAAGTAGCGTATTTGGACGTGCTTGACGGCGACCGCCGCAGGAGTACGAAAAACCACGTCAGCCGGGGCGAGCGACCCACGGCGGTCTGGGTGCTTATCGCTGCTATTATAGGGGCACCCCGGCAGACGCAGAAAGAAAAAAAAAAATGGGGACATGGCGTGCGTCACCGTGCGGCTTCGCAGCGTTGCCGAAGTCGCCGAGCCCTTCGACTGAGCCGAACGGCGGACAGGGAACGTTGGTCGGCCGTTCTAACCTGTCGGTGCCACGCCGAGACGTCGTTAAGGAAAACCGCGTCGTGGGCCTCTACGACGCCGTCGAGTCGTTGTACGTTTGGTGTCCAGCGTGTCGGCGGCGAGTAGCGGACACGTCGTTCACGACTTCGGTCTTTCGCAGTCGACGCGAACTTGCGGAGAGTCGTGGTGCCTCACGTTTTCGGCAGAAACCGCGGCGGAATTTTCCCGTGCGTGCGCGCACGACCTCGGTGCTGTGCCGTCAGCGTAGTGTTGCACAAACTCGTGGCCTACCCAAGGTGCGGTACGTTTGCGGCCGTATCCTCGGTGGGAATTTCGTGAGTAGGGTCGCAAATTCTACGACCTCGGCGGGTTTGAGAGCGACGTAGACTTGTGGCACGCTCAACGTGCCACACGTTTCGGGGCACACCCGCGGTGAAATTTTCTCGAGTACGCTCGTATTAGTGCCCAAGGAGGTCTGGGTACTTATCGCTGCTATTATGTGGGGGTTCTCGTGAGCGGCGTACGCGAAAGCGACCGGGTGTCTGATATGCGGCGGGCTTCGGCCTCGTCAAGCGTGTCCTCGGGTCTGCTCCAGGGGAATCCACGGCAGTCGTCTGCAGCCTCATCCGCTTGATGCGTTAGGGGCTGGTTGTCGGACGGTGCCGTTTTACCACGATATCGAGGTGTGTTCCGTGTCGTCCTCGGGCGATTCAGATGCGAAAGCGCCGAAGACGCGGGCGTGACCCGTCGTCTGGCGGCTTTGCAGTCTCGGCTCCGTTGCTAGTTCCGGCCGGTCCACCGACAGTGCAGCGGGCTTGGGCAACCCGCACGGCGCGACCGAGTCGATGCAACGAAAAAGAGCGAGCATGAACGTGCTTCTTGCCGCACGGCTCCCACTCGTCTTTCGGGAAGGTTGTGCCGTAGCGAGCTCGAACGCCGTCATCTCGGAGTGCAAAATAAGCGTGTTGGGGCGCCTGAAGGTGGCCTCCGCCGCACACAGACTGCGTCCGGCCCGCCGAAGGCGAGGACGGACGCGCAGTCGAACGATTACCTGGTTGATCCTGCCAGTAATCATATGCTTGTCTCAAAGATTAAGCCATGCATGTCTAAGTACATGCCGAAATAAGGCGAAACCGCGAATGGCTCATTAAATCAGTTATGGTTCCTTAGATCGTTTCTTCCTACTTGGATAACTGTGGCAATTCTAGAGCTAATACATGCAGTGAGCCTGGAGCCCTTTGGGTAACGGGTGCTTTTATTAGACCAAGATCGATCGGGTTTCGGCCCGTATTGTGTGGTGACTCTGGATAACTTTGTGCTGATCGCATGGCCACGAGCCGGCGACGTTTCTTTCAAGTGTCTGCCTTATCAACTTTCGATGGTAGGTTACTTGCTTACCATGGTTGTTACGGGTAACGGAGAATCAGGGTTCGATTCCGGAGAGGGAGCCTGAGAAACGGCTACCACATCCAAGGAAGGCAGCAGGCGCGCAAATTACCCACTCCCGGCACGGGGAGGTAGTGACGAAAAATAACAATACGGGACTCTTTTGAGGCCCCGTAATTGAAATGAGTACACTCTAAATCCTTTAACGAGGATCAATTGGAGGGCAAGTCTGGTGCCAGCAGCCGCGGTAATTCCAGCTCCAATAGCGTATACTAAAGCTGCTGCGGTTAAAAAGCTCGTAGTTGGATCTCAGTTCCAGACGAGTAGTGCATCTACCCGATGCGACGGCTCGGACTGAACATCATGCCGGTTCTTTCTTGGTGCACTTCATTGTGTGCCTCGAGATGGCCGGTGCTTTTACTTTGAAAAAATTAGAGTGCTCAACGCAGGCGAGTCGCCTGAATAAACTTGCATGGAATAATAGAACAAGACCTCGTTTCTGTTCTGTTGGTTTTTGGAATACGAGGTAATGATTAAGAGGGACGGACGGGGGCATTCGTATTGCGGCGCTAGAGGTGAAATTCTTGGACCGTCGCAAGACGAACTACTGCGAAAGCATTTGCCAAGAATGTTTTCATTGATCAAGAACGAAAGTCAGAGGTTCGAAGGCGATCAGATACCGCCCTAGTTCTGACCATAAACGATGCCAACCAGCGATCCGCCTGAGTTACTCAAATGACTCGGCGGGCAGCTTCCGGGAAACCAAAGTATTTGGGTTCCGGGGGAAGTATGGTTGCAAAGCTGAAACTTAAAGGAATTGACGGAAGGGCACCACCAGGAGTGGAGCCTGCGGCTTAATTTGACTCAACACGGGAAAACTTACCCGGCCCGGACACTGGGAGGATTGACAGATTGAGAGCTCTTTCTTGATTCGGTGGATGGTGGTGCATGGCCGTTCTTAGTTGGTGGAGCGATTTGTCTGGTTAATTCCGATAACGAACGAGACTCTAGCCTATTAAATAGGTGCGGGGTTCCCAGCACCTTACAACCTTCTTAGAGGGACAAGCGGCTCCTAGCCGCACGAAACAGAGCAATAACAGGTCTGTGATGCCCTTAGATGTCCGGGGCCGCACGCGCGCTACACTGAAGGAAGCAGCGTGTCTTTATCCCTGTCTGAAAAGACTGGGTAACCCGTGGAACTTCTTTCGTGATTGGGATAGGGGCTTGCAATTGTTCCCCTTGAACGAGGAATTCCCAGTAAGCGCGAGTCATAAGCTCGCGTTGATTACGTCCCTGCCCTTTGTACACACCGCCCGTCGCTACTACCGATTGAATGATTTAGTGAGGTCTTCGGACCGATGTCCGGCGCGGCCTTTCGGTTGCGCCGGTCTGTTGGAAAGATGACCAAACTTGATCATTTAGAGGAAGTAAAAGTCGTAACAAGGTTTCCGTAGGTGAACCTGCGGAAGGATCATTAACGGATTGTGAAGGGTGAGCGCCTCAGCTGCGTCTGCGCCCGACACTTTCTGCCGCTGACCCCGTTTGGACGCGGGGTCGGCTTTTCCCCACGGGGCTGCCTGAATGTGGAGCGGCACCCCGTGACAAATTGTTGCGCCCAGCGGACGCCAACACCGCGACCTTGGACGGTCGGCCAGGTGGCGGACGCGGGTACAAACGGCGCAACGCACTCATAGGTCGGCTTTCGACCCGCCACAGCACCGTGGCTCGAAGCGCTCGAAATGCGCGACCCGACCGCTGCGGGACCGCCTAGTACTGTAAACAGGAGCGGCGGAGCGCGAACGGCGAGTCGTGGTTACGTCGGTAGAAGGCGAGGCTGCGCGTTCCCGAAACGCCAGCCGAGTGCCCTCCCGACCGTTCGAGCGTGCAAGAACGAGACCCGACAATCGCGCGGCGACTGCCAAGTACGAGAGGAACGGCACAAGCGTCGGCGGTCGGTCAAGGAACTGGCGATGTGACGGGTCCGCTGTGCACCAGTGCATACCGTCCCGCCGTCCGCGGCAAGCGCCTCCGCGTCCTCGGGTGACGGAGGCTGCCGGTCGGTTCTTGCAGGCGAGGGATCTCGCTGGCACCGGTTCGCGTTGACGCGCGGCCGGTCATGGCACGGCGATGCGACGGCCGAGGTGCGCAGTACTCGATGGAGGAACCGCACGCTCCGATGACCGTCCCGCCCTCCGCGGCGTATGCGTACCGACCGTAATGGTTGCAGCAGCGCCGGCCGGCTTTTGAATTCGCCACACGAAACACGGTGCGAGATCGCGGTTAGGGGAGCGTCGACGTTGCCAGGCGTTTTGCTTGCTGCCGAGGGAAAGGCGGCACGGCCACGTCGCGCTCGTCGCGATTAGCGGGTCTGCGCGCTTTGGGAAGGTGCCGCAACGACTTGCCGAAAGAGGAAGCACGGAAGAACGAGGGACTTGGACGTCCCGACAATTGAACGCACTTGCGGCCAGGCCCTTGCTGGCTTCGTTCTTCCGCCTCGAGTAGGCTCGTACGCGGCTCCGGCGCCGAAAGTGGTCCTTGGCACCGACTTCGGTGGACGTGGGAAGTGCCGCGCAAGTACGGCGCGCCTGGCTCCACCTGTTGGCTAAAGTAGGCAGCCGGATCGGCATTTTGGTGTGCGGTGGCAAACCGTGGATGCGAAAAAAGCTTGTGCGATTTCGTGGAACAAAAAGCGGGGGTCCCCCTTTTTATGCGGAGGAGACCGACCCGCCTGCCGTGGTGAACCGCGACGCCACGGTAAAAACGGGAGAGGCTTGTCGATGGGACCGTGCATCCCGCGCTCCACGGAGGCCGGGAGGCGGCCGCCCGAGGAAATGTGTAGCCGTCGAGGCCCGCATCTGCGTGCACTCTTATCCAAATGGGTGTACCGCAGGCATTTTCTGGTTAGGCGGGCCAATGAGAGCGAGCACACAACGATACCTACGGGTCCGGCTTGGAGAACCGGCTTCGACGCCTCCCGAGTATTTATAGAGGGGTGGACCACGAAAGCACTCGCAAGTAGCGAAAGCGAAACGCCGTCCGAAACACACCGTTTGCTCGATTTGCGGCAGCCGAAAAAGGCGCGGCAGAGTTTTGGAGTCCAAGCGTGCGCTGAAAAGCGCCCTTCTTGGCCACTGTTTGGCCGAGTGCCAGAAACGTTTGGTTTTGACTGTACGGAATTGAACAAACACTTTTTCACGACTCTAAGCGGTGGATCACTCGGTTCTCGGGTCGATGAAGAACGCAGCCAGCTGCGAGACTTGGTGTGAATTGCAGGACACACTGAGCACTGATTCTTTGAACGCACATTGCGGCCTTGGGTCTTCCCTTGGCTTCGTCTGTCTGAGGGTCGGATCACATATCAAGAGAGCCTTCGGCGCACAAGGGAACGTGAGCCGTCGACTCGTTTTGACCGCGTCGGCAACACGGACAGCACGCTGAACACCTCACAGCGAGCGCCAACAGCGGCCACTCAAGGGCGAGACGGTGGCGACCGTCGTGCCAGAGCCCAACCGAAACGGGGGCGACCGACTGCATTGAGGATGTGGCACCTCGTTGAGACCGCCGCAGGACTTCGAGTCGGAAGGAAGCCTGCAGGGAAAGTGCGGTCGAGGTTGCGTACTCCTCTCTGCGACCGGGCGCGCAAGAGCTGCGAGAGCCACGGACGCGCAACTTTAACGCACGGTAAACACGAGGAGCGAAAGCCGGCCAGCAAAGCTTCTCCAGCCGTGCGCAAAGTGCGCGAGATCGCAGCCTTGCGTTGCGCTTGTTGCCCTCGAAGTAAGCAGGGTGTCCCGTAGACCGGGCGCTCGAACACGCTGCGGGGCCGTGCCTCCTCCAGGCTTTGCCGCGCGAACAGGGAACGTTCGCGCGCAAAGCGCAGGGAGGTGAGGAGGCTGCGCCCGACGTTTGCGGTTCGCTGCGTACGCGGTTGATGCGGAGAGCACGGCGCGACGACTTGCCGCGAAGCGGAAAAAGTCTCCCGCACGAGTTGGCGAAACGTTGGCGAAGCTTAAGGCGTTCTCGTCGTAGTCCGCCGTCGGTCTAAGTGCTTCGCAGTTCCCGTCCCGTTCAAAAAACTGGGCCACTCCAGTTGGGGCGGGGGCGACGCTACACGAGACGATGCCTCTCGCCAGGCTGCGTGGCTGCCCTTGCGGCGGCGGCGACTGGCCTCGGCGGTGTTTGG
>NW_027464773.1:305000-312976 GCF_043290135.1 Rhipicephalus microplus | reverse complement strand
ATTCTAGGAAAAAAAAAAAAACACTTGTTCGCCGTTTTCTGCGCCGTGACTGGCAGCACTCCGGCGAAGCGAAACGGGGTCGATTCGAGCACGATATCGGCGTCTTTCGACGTGCTCGCCGGCGACCGTCGCACGAGTACGTCGCACGAGCGCGTCTGCCGGGGCGCCGTTTGCGAAGCCGACGCAAAAGTGGGAACCGCCGCTCGGATGATCGCCGCTTTCGGCAGAGTGAGTGTTGGCACTCCGGGGAAGCGAAACAGCGTGAATGCGCCCACGAAATCGGCGTATTTTGAAGTGCCCGCCGGCGACCGTCGCACGAG
Organism: Rhipicephalus microplus; assembly: GCF_043290135.1. Taxonomy (NCBI): domain Eukaryota; kingdom Metazoa; phylum Arthropoda; class Arachnida; order Ixodida; family Ixodidae; genus Rhipicephalus; species Rhipicephalus microplus. The sequence continues at coordinate 312,656 of NW_027464773.1, read as the reverse complement.
TACGGTAAACCGCGTCAGCCGGGGCGTAGTTCGGGACGCCGACGAAAAAGTGGGAAGCGCAACTCGGATCTTCGCCGTTTTTGCAGGAGTGAGTGGCGGCCCTCCTGCGAGACCAAGAAGCATCGATTCGTGCACGAATTCGGCGCCTTTCGACGTGATCGCCGGCGACCGTCGCTCGAGTAGGGCAAACCGCGTCTGCCGGGGCGGGCTTCGGGACGCCGATGCGAAAGTGGGAAACGCTGCTCGGATGTTCGCCGTTTTTGGCCGAGTGAGTGCTGGCACTCGGGCGAAGCCAAACGGGGCCGATTACGGCACGATATCGGCGTCTTTCGACGTGCCCGGCGGCGACCGTCGCACGAGTACGGTAAACCGCGTCAGCCCGGGCGGAGTTCGGGACGCCGATGCGAAAGTGGAGAACGCCGCTCGGATCTTCGCCGTTTTTGGAGGAGTGAGTGGCGGCACTCCGGAGAAGCCAAGGAGCGCCAATTAGCGCACGATATCGGCGTCTTTCGACGCGCTCGCCGGCGACCGTCGAACGAGTAGGGCAAACCGCGTCTGCCGGGGCGGGGTTTACGACGCCGACGCAAAAGTGGGAACCGCCGCTCGGATGTTGGCCGTTTTTGGCAGAGTGAGTGCTGGCACACCGGCGACGCGAAAGAGCGCGAAAGCGCCCACGAAAGTGGCGTATTTGGACGTGCTTGACGGCGACCGCTGCAGGAGTACGAAAAACCACGTCAGCCGGGGCGAGCGACCCACGGCGGTCTGGGTGCTTATCGCTGCTATTATAGGGGCACCCCGGCAGACGCAGAAAAAAAAATTTTTTTTCGACCTTCTTTTTTGCTGGTCGAGCTCGGGTAACCCAGGTCGCAATGGGAGCCGCGCACGAAAGCGGCGTCGCGAGACGCGTTCGCGGTCGCTAGTCGCACGAGCTCGGCAACCGCGTCAGCCGGCGCGGAGTTCGGGATGCCGACGGCTAAGTGGGTACCGCTGCTCGGATGTTCGCCGTTTTTGGCCGAGTGAGTGCTGGCACTCCGGCGAAGCGAAACGGGGCCGATTCGGGCACGATATCGGCGTATTTCGACGTGCTCGCCGGCGACCGTCGCACGAGTACGGCAAAGCGCGTCTGCCGGGGCGAGGTTTGCGATGCCGACGAAAAAGTGGGAAGCGCCGCTCGGATCTTCGCCGTTTTTGCAGGAGTGAGTGGCGGCCCTCCTGCGAGACCAAGAAGCATCGACTCGCGCACGATATCGGTGTCTTTCGACGTGCCCGCCGGCCACCGCCGCACGAGTACGGCAAACCGCGTATGCCGGGGCGGGGTTGGCGACGCCGACGCAAAAGTGGGAACCGCCACTAGGATGTTCGCCGTTTTTGGCAGAGTGAGTGCTGGCACACCGGCGACGCGAAAGAGCGCGAAAGCGCCCACGAAAGTGGCGTATTTGGACGTGCTTGACGGCGACCGCTGCAGGAGTACGAAAAACCACGTCAGCCGGGGCGAGCGACCCACGGCGGTCTGGGTGCTTATCGCTGCTATTATAGGGGCACCCCGGCAGACGCAGAAAAAAAAATTTTTTTTCGACCTTCTTTTTTGCTGGTCGAGCTCGGGTAACCCAGGTCGCAATGGGAGCCGCGCACGAAAGCGGCGTCGCGAGACGCGTTCGCGGTCGCTAGTCGCACGAGCTCGGCAACCGCGTCAGCCGGCGCGGAGTTCGGGATGCCGACGGCTAAGTGGGTACCGCTGCTCGGATGTTCGCCGTTTTTGGCCGAGTGAGTGCTGGCACTCCGGCGAAGCGAAACGGGGCCGATTCGGGCACGATATCGGCGTATTTCGACGTGCTCGCCGGCGACCGTCGCACGAGTACGGCAAAGCGCGTCTGCCGGGGCGAGGTTTGCGATGCCGACGAAAAAGTGGGAAGCGCCGCTCGGATCTTCGCCGTTTTTGCAGGAGTGAGTGGCGGCCCTCCTGCGAGACCAAGAAGCATCGACTCGCGCACGATATCGGTGTCTTTCGACGTGCCCGCCGGCCACCGCCGCACGAGTACGGCAAACCGCGTATGCCGGGGCGGGGTTGGCGACGCCGACGCAAAAGTGGGAACCGCCACTAGGATGTTCGCCGTTTTTGGCAGAGTGAGTGCTGGCACTCCGGCGAAGCGAAAGAGCGCGAATGCGCCCACGAAAGTGGCGTGTTTGGACGTGCTTGACGACGACCACCGCAGGAAAACGAAAAACCACGTCAGCCGGGGCGAGCGACCCATGGCGGTCTGGGTGCTTATCGCTGCTATTATAGGGGCACCCCGGCAGACGCAAAAAAAAAAAAAATTTTTTTCGACATTCTTTCTTGCTCGTCGACCTCGGGTGACCCAGGTCGCAGTGGGAGCCGCGCACGAAAGCGGCGTCGCGAGACGGCTTCGCGGTCGCTAGTCGCACGAGCTCGGCAACCGCGTCTGCCGGGGCGGAGTTCGGGACGCCGACGGCTAAGTGGGAACCGCCGCTCGGATGTTCGCCGTTTGTGGCCGAGTGAGTGCTGGCACTCCGGCGAAGCCAAACGGGGCCGATTCCGGCACGATATCGGCGTCTTTCTACGTGCTCGCCGGCGACCGTCGCACGAGTACGGCAAAGTGCGTCTGCCGGGGCGGGGTTTGCGACGCGTACGCAATAGTGAGAACCGTCGCTCGGATGTTCGTCGTCTTTCGCCGAGCCAGTGCTGGCACTCCGGCGAAGCCGAACGGAGCCGATTCGGGCACGATATCGGCGTCTTTCCACGTGCTCGCCGGCGACCGTCGCACGAGTACGGTAAACCGCGTCAGCCGGGGCGGAGTTCGGGACGCCGATGCGAAAGTGGGAAGCGCCGCTCGGATCTTCGCCGTTTTTGGAGGAGTCAGTGGCGGCACTCCGGTGAAGCCAAGGTGCGCCAATTCGCGCACGATATCGGCGTCTTTCGACGTGCCCGCCGGCCACCGTCGCACGAGTACGGCAAACCTCGTCTGCCGGGGCGGGGTTTGCGACGCCGACGCAAAAGTGGGAACCGCCGCTCGGATGTTCGCCGTTTTTGGCAGAGTGAGTGCTGGCACTCCGGCGAAGCGAAAGAGCGTGAATGCGCCCACGAAAGTAGCGTATTTGGACGTGCTTGACGGCGACCGCCGCAGGAGTACGAAAAACCACGTCAGCCGGGGCGAGCGACCCACGGCGGTCTGGGTGCTTATCGCTGCTATTATAGGGGCACCCCGGCAGACGCAGAAAGAAAAAAAAAAAAATGGGGACATGGCGTGCGTCACCGTGCGGCTTCGCAGCGTTGCCGAAGTCGCCGAGCCCTTCGACTGAGCCGAACGGCGGACAGGGAACGTTGGTCGGCCGTTCTAACCTGTCGGTGCCACGCCGAGACGTCGTTAAGGAAAACCGCGTCGTGGGCCTCTACGACGCCGTCGAGTCGTTGTACGTTTGGTGTCCAGCGTGTCGGCGGCGAGTAGCGGACACGTCGTTCACGACTTCGGTCTTTCGCAGTCGACGCGAACTTGCGGAGAGTCGTGGTGCCTCACGTTTTCGGCAGAAACCGCGGCGGAATTTTCCCGTGCGTGCGCGCACGACCTCGGTGCTGTGCCGTCAGCGTAGTGTTGCACAAACTCGTGGCCTACCCAAGGTGCGGTACGTTTGCGGCCGTATCCTCGGTGGGAATTTCGTGAGTAGGGTCGCAAATTCTACGACCTCGGCGGGTTTGAGAGCGACGTAGACTTGTGGCACGCTCAACGTGCCACACGTTTCGGGGCACACCCGCGGTGAAATTTTCTCGAGTACGCTCGTATTAGTGCCCAAGGAGGTCTGGGTACTTATCGCTGCTATTATGTGGGGGTTCTCGTGAGCGGCGTACGCGAAAGCGACCGGGTGTCTGATATGCGGCGGGCTTCGGCCTCGTCAAGCGTGTCCTCGGGTCTGCTCCAGGGGAATCCACGGCAGTCGTCTGCAGCCTCATCCGCTTGATGCGTTAGGGGCTGGTTGTCGGACGGTGCCGTTTTACCACGATATCGAGGTGTGTTCCGTGTCGTCCTCGGGCGATTCAGATGCGAAAGCGCCGAAGACGCGGGCGTGACCCGTCGTCTGGCGGCTTTGCAGTCTCGGCTCCGTTGCTAGTTCCGGCCGGTCCACCGACAGTGCAGCGGGCTTGGGCAACCCGCACGGCGCGACCGAGTCGATGCAACGAAAAAGAGCGAGCATGAACGTGCTTCTTGCCGCACGGCTCCCACTCGTCTTTCGGGAAGGTTGTGCCGTAGCGAGCTCGAACGCCGTCATCTCGGAGTGCAAAATAAGCGTGTTGGGGCGCCTGAAGGTGGCCTCCGCCGCACACAGACTGCGTCCGGCCCGCCGAAGGCGAGGACGGACGCGCAGTCGAACGATTACCTGGTTGATCCTGCCAGTAATCATATGCTTGTCTCAAAGATTAAGCCATGCATGTCTAAGTACATGCCGAAATAAGGCGAAACCGCGAATGGCTCATTAAATCAGTTATGGTTCCTTAGATCGTTTCTTCCTACTTGGATAACTGTGGCAATTCTAGAGCTAATACATGCAGTGAGCCTGGAGCCCTTTGGGTAACGGGTGCTTTTATTAGACCAAGATCGATCGGGTTTCGGCCCGTATTGTGTGGTGACTCTGGATAACTTTGTGCTGATCGCATGGCCACGAGCCGGCGACGTTTCTTTCAAGTGTCTGCCTTATCAACTTTCGATGGTAGGTTACTTGCTTACCATGGTTGTTACGGGTAACGGAGAATCAGGGTTCGATTCCGGAGAGGGAGCCTGAGAAACGGCTACCACATCCAAGGAAGGCAGCAGGCGCGCAAATTACCCACTCCCGGCACGGGGAGGTAGTGACGAAAAATAACAATACGGGACTCTTTTGAGGCCCCGTAATTGAAATGAGTACACTCTAAATCCTTTAACGAGGATCAATTGGAGGGCAAGTCTGGTGCCAGCAGCCGCGGTAATTCCAGCTCCAATAGCGTATACTAAAGCTGCTGCGGTTAAAAAGCTCGTAGTTGGATCTCAGTTCCAGACGAGTAGTGCATCTACCCGATGCGACGGCTCGGACTGAACATCATGCCGGTTCTTTCTTGGTGCACTTCATTGTGTGCCTCGAGATGGCCGGTGCTTTTACTTTGAAAAAATTAGAGTGCTCAACGCAGGCGAGTCGCCTGAATAAACTTGCATGGAATAATAGAACAAGACCTCGTTTCTGTTCTGTTGGTTTTTGGAATACGAGGTAATGATTAAGAGGGACGGACGGGGGCATTCGTATTGCGGCGCTAGAGGTGAAATTCTTGGACCGTCGCAAGACGAACTACTGCGAAAGCATTTGCCAAGAATGTTTTCATTGATCAAGAACGAAAGTCAGAGGTTCGAAGGCGATCAGATACCGCCCTAGTTCTGACCATAAACGATGCCAACCAGCGATCCGCCTGAGTTACTCAAATGACTCGGCGGGCAGCTTCCGGGAAACCAAAGTATTTGGGTTCCGGGGGAAGTATGGTTGCAAAGCTGAAACTTAAAGGAATTGACGGAAGGGCACCACCAGGAGTGGAGCCTGCGGCTTAATTTGACTCAACACGGGAAAACTTACCCGGCCCGGACACTGGGAGGATTGACAGATTGAGAGCTCTTTCTTGATTCGGTGGATGGTGGTGCATGGCCGTTCTTAGTTGGTGGAGCGATTTGTCTGGTTAATTCCGATAACGAACGAGACTCTAGCCTATTAAATAGGTGCGGGGTTCCCAGCACCTTACAACCTTCTTAGAGGGACAAGCGGCTCCTAGCCGCACGAAACAGAGCAATAACAGGTCTGTGATGCCCTTAGATGTCCGGGGCCGCACGCGCGCTACACTGAAGGAAGCAGCGTGTCTTTATCCCTGTCTGAAAAGACTGGGTAACCCGTGGAACTTCTTTCGTGATTGGGATAGGGGCTTGCAATTGTTCCCCTTGAACGAGGAATTCCCAGTAAGCGCGAGTCATAAGCTCGCGTTGATTACGTCCCTGCCCTTTGTACACACCGCCCGTCGCTACTACCGATTGAATGATTTAGTGAGGTCTTCGGACCGATGTCCGGCGCGGCCTTTCGGTTGCGCCGGTCTGTTGGAAAGATGACCAAACTTGATCATTTAGAGGAAGTAAAAGTCGTAACAAGGTTTCCGTAGGTGAACCTGCGGAAGGATCATTAACGGATTGTGAAGGGTGAGCGCCTCAGCTGCGTCTGCGCCCGACACTTTCTGCCGCTGACCCCGTTTGGACGCGGGGTCGGCTTTTCCCCACGGGGCTGCCTGAATGTGGAGCGGCACCCCGTGACAAATTGTTGCGCCCAGCGGACGCCAACACCGCGACCTTGGACGGTCGGCCAGGTGGCGGACGCGGGTACAAACGGCGCAACGCACTCATAGGTCGGCTTTCGACCCGCCACTGCACCGTGGCTCGAAGCGCTCGAAATGCGCGACCCGACCGCTGCGGGACCGCCTAGTACTGTAAACAGGAGCGGCGGAGCGCGAACGGCGAGTCGTGGTTACGTCGGTAGAAGGCGAGGCTGCGCGTTCCCGAAACGCCAGCCGAGTGCCCTCCCGACCGTTCGAGCGTGCAAGAACGAGACCCGACAATCGCGCGGCGACTGCCAAGTACGAGAGGAACGGCACAAGCGTCGGCGGTCGGTCAAGGAACTGGCGATGTGACGGGTCCGCTGTGCACCAGTGCATACCGTCCCGCCGTCCGCGGCAAGCGCCTCCGCGTCCTCGGGTGACGGAGGCTGCCGGTCGGTTCTTGCAGGCGAGGGATCTCGCTGGCACCGGTTCGCGTTGACGCGCGGCCGGTCATGGCACGGCGATGCGACGGCCGAGGTGCGCAGTACTCGATGGAGGAACCGCACGCTCCGATGACCGTCCCGCCCTCCGCGGCGTATGCGTACCGACCGTAATGGTTGCAGCAGCGCCGGCCGGCTTTTGAATTCGCCACACGAAACACGGTGCGAGATCGCGGTTAGGGGAGCGTCGACGTTGCCAGGCGTTTTGCTTGCTGCCGAGGGAAAGGCGGCACGGCCACGTCGCGCTCGTCGCGATTAGCGGGTCTGCGCGCTTTGGGAAGGTGCCGCAACGACTTGCCGAAAGAGGAAGCACGGAAGAACGAGGGACTTGGACGTCCCGACAATTGAACGCACTTGCGGCCAGGCCCTTGCTGGCTTCGTTCTTCCGCCTCGAGTAGGCTCGTACGCGGCTCCGGCGCCGAAAGTGGTCCTTGGCACCGACTTCGGTGGACGTGGGAAGTGCCGCGCAAGTACGGCGCGCCTGGCTCCACCTGTTGGCTAAAGTAGGCAGCCGGATCGGCATTTTGGTGTGCGGTGGCAAACCGTGGATGCGAAAAAAGCTTGTGCGATTTCGTGGAACAAAAAGCGGGGGTCCCCCTTTTTATGCGGAGGAGACCGACCCGCCTGCCGTGGTGAACCGCGACGCCACGGTAAAAACGGGAGAGGCTTGTCGATGGGACCGTGCATCCCGCGCTCCACGGAGGCCGGGAGGCGGCCGCCCGAGGAAATGTGTAGCCGTCGAGGCCCGCATCTGCGTGCACTCTTATCCAAATGGGTGTACCGCAGGCATTTTCTGGTTAGGCGGGCCAATGAGAGCGAGCACACAAC
>NW_027464773.1:285000-297500 GCF_043290135.1 Rhipicephalus microplus | reverse complement strand
GTACGAAAGGAACGGCGCGCAGTAGGGGTTTAAAACAAAGCTGGTCCCAAAATCGCGCCAAGTACGAAAGGAACAGCGCGGTCGAGACTCGGAAGAAAAAGCTTTCAAAGTGTCGTAGCACGATGCACACTGCTGTTCGTGTGGAACAAACGTGACTACCGTGCTGTACGGTGGAGTTCTGTGCGCAAAAGCGGCGCGTGTGTTTCTAAGCACCACAGCGTTGTGTCAAAAAAGAGGTGCCTGAGAGAAACGCATGCGACTGCCGTGCTTTGCGGCATAGCACCGTGCGCAAAAACGGTGCGCATGCAAGAGGTGTCAGAGCTAGCGAACTTGTGCCACGAGCAACAGGTCACTAAAAGCCTATAGATGACGGTGTTGGAGGAAAAGAAAAATATCGAGAAAGCACTGCGGTGTGCCGTGCGTAGGGACGGGCGCGCGTGCCACATGCCGCCGAAATATGGGTGTCGGAGAAAACAGAGTGCCGCGCGTAACGAGGGGCGCGCGTGTTACAGAGAGATATGCCCAAACGCATGAAAGTGTACGCAGGTGTCCTAAGGCAGTTTTTTTTTTTTTTTTCCTCATTTTGATGTCGCCCCGGCTGACGCGGTTTTCGTTTTTCCGTGCCGCCCCGGCTGACGCGGTTTTCGTTTTTCCGTGCCGCCCCGGCTGACGCAGTTTTTGCGCCGCCCCGGCTGACGCGGTTTTTGCGCCGCCCCGGCTGACGCGGTTTTCGCGCCGCCCCGGCTGACGCGGTTTTCGCGCCGCCCCGGCTGACGCGGTTTTTGCGTCGCCCCGGCTGACGCGGTTCGGACTTTGCACTTTTTGGCTCACCCCGGCTGGCGGCCCACTCACTCGATCGCCAGGTCTGTTTGCCCCGGTGGTTCCACCGCCAGGCTTAAGCGCGAACTTTTTTTGTTTGTTTTCTTTTGATTAAGCGCAAGCTTTTTTCTTTGTTTTCTTTTGATTAAGCGCGGGCTTTTTTCTTTGTTTTTTTTTTTATTTCGCCCCGGCAGACGCGGTTTTTTGCGCCGCCCCGGCTGACGCGGTTTTTGCCGCCCCGGCTGACGCAGTTCGGACTTAGCACTTTTCGGCTGTGCCTGGCTGGCGGCCCACTCACTCGATCGCCATGTCTGTTTGCCACAGTTTTCCCGGTGGTGCCGCACCCGGGCTCGCCCCGGCTGACACAGTTTTCGCGCCGCCCCGGCTGACGCGGTTTCGTGCCGCCCCGGCAGACGCGGTTTTCGCGCCGCCCCGGCTGACGCGGTTTCGTGCCGCCCCGGCAGACGCAGTTCGGACTTAGCACTTTTCGGCTGTGCCTGGCTGGCGGCCCACTCACTCAATCGCCATGTCTGTTTGCCACAGTTTTCCCGGTGGTGCCGCACCCGGGCTCGCCCGGGCTGACGCAGTTTTCGCGCCGCCCCGGCTGACGCGGTTTCGTGCCGCCCCGGCAGACGCGGTTTTCGCGCCGCCCCGGCTGACGCGGTTTCGTGCCGCCCCGGCAGACGCAGTTCGGACTTAGCACTTTTCGGCTGTGCCTGGCTGGCGGCCCACTCACTCGATCGCCATGTCTGTTTGCCACAGTTTTCCCGGTGGTGCCGCACCCGGGCTCGCCCCGGCTGACGCAGTTTTCGCGCCGCCCCGGCTGACGCGGTTTCGTGCCGCCCCGGCAGACGCGGTTTTCGCGCCGCCCCGGCTGACGCGGTTTCGTGCCGCCCCGGCAGACGCAGTTCGGACTTAGCACTTTTCGGCTGTGCCTGGCTGGCGGCCCACTCACTCGATCGCCATGTCTGTTTGCCACAGTTTTCCCGGTGGTGCCGCACCCGGGCTCGCCCCGGCAGACGCGTTTTTTTTTTCTTTCGCCCCGGCTGACGCAGTTTTCGCGCCGCCCCGGCTGACGCGGTTTCGTGCCGCCCCGGCAGACGCGGTTTTTTTGCGCCGCCCCGGCTGACGCGGTTTTTGCCGCCCCGGCTGACGCAGTTCGGACTTGGCACTTTTTGGCTGAGCCTGGCTGGTGGCCCACTCACTCGATCGCCATGTCTGTTAGCCACAGTTTTCCCGGTGGTGCCGCACCCGGGCTCGCCCCGGCTGACGCAGTTTTCGCGCCGCCCCGGCAGACGCGGTTTTCGCGCCGCCCCGGCTGACGCGGTTTTTGCCGCCCCGGCTGACGCAGTTCGGACTTGGCACTTTTTGGGCTGAGCCTGGCTGGCGGCCCACTCACTCGATCGCCATGTCTGTTTGCCACAGTCTTCCCGGTGGTGCCGCACCCGGGCTCGCCCCGGCAGACGCGTTTTTTTTTTCTTTCGCCCCGGCAGACGTGGTTCCCCCCCCCCCCCCCCTTTTCGCTCGCCCCGGCTGACGAGGTTTTCGCGCCGCCCCGGCTGACGCAGTTTTCGCGCCGCCCCGGCTGACGCGGTTTCGTGCTGCCCCGGCTGACGCGGTTTTCGCGCCGCCCCGGCTGACGCGGTTTTTGCGTCGCCCCGGCTGACACGGTTCGGACTTTGCACTTTTCGGCTGTGCCTGGCTGGCGGCCCACTCACTCGATCGCCATGTCTGTTTGCCACAGTTTTCCCGGTGGTGCCGCACCCGGGCTTGCCCCGGCAGACGCGTTTTTTTTTTTCTTTTCGCCCCGGCTGACGCAGTTTTCGCCCCGCCCCGGCTGACGCGGTTTCGTGCCGCCCCGGCAGACGCGGTTTTTTGCGCCGCCCCGGCTGACGCGGTTTTTGCCGCCCCGGCTGACGCAGTTCGGACTTTGCACTTTTTGGCTGAGCCTGGCTGGCGGCCCACTCACTCGATCGCCATGTCTGTTTGCCACAGTTTTCCCGGTGGTGCCGCACCCGGGCTCGCCCCGGCAGACGCGTTTTTTTTTTCCTTCGCCCCGGCAGACGTGGTTCCCCCCCCCCCCTCCGTCTTTCTTTTTGTTTTTTTTTTTCGCCGCGGCTGAAGTGGATTTTTCGGTGCCTCGACGCCCCGGTAGTCGCGGTTTTTCCGTTTCCGCACGGCCCCGGCTGACGCTGCTCGGTCACAGTCGCCTTTTGTGAGGATTGCAGACTTCTTGAGCGCGGGTGTTTTTTTTTTTGTTGTTGTTGTTGTTTTATTACGCATTCGCTCCAGCAGACGCTGTTTAGACTTTTTGTTTCCTCTTTTATCCTGCGACGAGGTGACGAGGTTTATTCGGTGCCCCGCCGCCCCGGCTGAAGTGATTTTTCCTGTCCCGTGCCGCCCCGGCTGACGCGGTTGGGACTTCGCGTTTGTTCGGCCGCCACGGGTTTTGGCGCACTCGCTCGGTTGCTTGTTGTTGCCACTTGTTGCGAACCCAGGTTTCTTGAGCGAGCGCGGGCGTTTTTTCTTCCTTTCTTTCTTTGTTCTATGTGTTAGCGAATCGGCCTTTAATATCACACGAGGACTCACAACCAACAATTTTCAGTTTGAAGTGTAAAAAATCTGCAGGTGTTGACGTAACTGACTTGCCCCGTACCCTTGAGTACATCCATGAAGTTCTCGTAGTACTACTAAATCGCATTATTCCAAGTGGAGAAATTCCCATAAACTTGCAAACCTCTACACGAAAATCGGTGCGCGTGATAAAGTTGAAAATTATCGTCCGATATCAAATGTGCCTTCTATAACACAAATTCTAGGAAAAAAAAAAAAAACACTTGTTCGCCGTTTTCTGCGCCGTGACTGGCAGCACTCCGGCGAAGCGAAACGGGGTCGATTCGAGCACGATATCGGCGTCTTTCGACGTGCTCGCCGGCGACCGTCGCACGAGTACGTCGCACGAGCGCGTCTGCCGGGGCGCCGTTTGCGAAGCCGACGCAAAAGTGGGAACCGCCGCTCGGATGATCGCCGCTTTCGGCAGAGTGAGTGTTGGCACTCCGGGGAAGCGAAACAGCGTGAATGCGCCCACGAAATCGGCGTATTTTGAAGTGCCCGCCGGCGACCGTCGCACGAGTACGGTAAACCGCGTCAGCCGGGGCGTAGTTCGGGACGCCGACGAAAAAGTGGGAAGCGCAACTCGGATCTTCGCCGTTTTTGCAGGAGTGAGTGGCGGCCCTCCTGCGAGACCAAGAAGCATCGATTCGTGCACGAATTCGGCGCCTTTCGACGTGATCGCCGGCGACCGTCGCTCGAGTAGGACAAACCGCGTCTGCCGGGGCGGGCTTCGGGACGCCGATGCGAAAGTGGGAAACGCTGCTCGGATGTTCGCCGTTTTTGGCCGAGTGAGTGCTGGCACTCGGGCGAAGCCAAACGGGGCCGATTACGGCACGATATCGGCGTCTTTCGACGTGCCCGGCGGCGACCGTCGCACGAGTACGGTAAACCGCGTCAGCCCGGGCGGAGTTCGGGACGCCGATGCGAAAGTGGAGAACGCCGCTCGGATCTTCGCCGTTTTTGGAGGAGTGAGTGGCGGCACTCCGGAGAAGCCAAGGAGCGCCAATTAGCGCACGATATCGGCGTCTTTCGACGCGCTCGCCGGCGACCGTCGAACGAGTAGGGCAAACCGCGTCTGCCGGGGCGGGGTTTACGACGCCGACGCAAAAGTGGGAACCGCCGCTCGGATGTTGGCCGTTTTTGGCAGAGTGAGTGCTGGCACACCGGCGACGCGAAAGAGCGCGAAAGCGCCCACGAAAGTGGCGTATTTGGACGTGCTTGACGGCGACCGCTGCAGGAGTACGAAAAACCACGTCAGCCGGGGCGAGCGACCCACGGCGGTCTGGGTGCTTATCGCTGCTATTATAGGGGCACCCCGGCAGACGCAGAAAAAAAAAATTTTTTTTCGACCTTCTTTTTTGCTGGTCGAGCTCGGGTAACCCAGGTCGCAATGGGAGCCGCGCACGAAAGCGGCGTCGCGAGACGCGTTCGCGGTCGCTAGTCGCACGAGCTCGGCAACCGCGTCAGCCGGCGCGGAGTTCGGGATGCCGACGGCTAAGTGGGTACCGCTGCTCGGATGTTCGCCGTTTTTGGCCGAGTGAGTGCTGGCACTCCGGCGAAGCGAAACGGGGCCGATTCGGGCACGATATCGGCGTATTTCGACGTGCTCGCAGGCGACCGTCGCACGAGTACGGCAAAGCGCGTCTGCCGGGGCGAGGTTTGCGATGCCGACGAAAAAGTGGGAAGCGCCGCTCGGATCTTCGCCGTTTTTGCAGGAGTGAGTGGCGGCCCTCCTGCGAGACCAAGAAGCATCGACTCGCGCACGATATCGGTGTCTTTCGACGTGCCCGCCGGCCACCGCCGCACGAGTACGGCAAACCGCGTATGCCGGGGCGGGGTTGGCGACGCCGACGCAAAAGTGGGAACCGCCACTAGGATGTTCGCCGTTTTTGGCAGAGTGAGTGCTGGCACACCGGCGACGCGAAAGAGCGCGAAAGCGCCCACGAAAGTGGCGTATTTGGACGTGCTTGACGGCGACCGCTGCAGGAGTACGAAAAACCACGTCAGCCGGGGCGAGCGACCCACGGCGGTCTGGGTGCTTATCGCTGCTATTATAGGGGCACCCCGGCAGACGCAGAAAAAAAAAATTTTTTTTCGACCTTCTTTTTTGCTGGTCGAGCTCGGGTAACCCAGGTCGCAATGGGAGCCGCGCACGAAAGCGGCGTCGCGAGACGCGGTCGCTAGTCGCACGAGCTCGGCAACCGCGTCAGCCGGCGCGGAGTTCGGGATGCCGACGGCTAAGTGGGTACCGCTGCTCGGATGTTCGCCGTTTTTGGCCGAGTGAGTGCTGGCACTCCGGCGAAGCGAAACGGGGCCGATTCGGGCACGATATCGGCGTATTTCGACGTGCTCGCCGGCGACCGTCGCACGAGTACGGCAAAGCGCGTCTGCCGGGGCGAGGTTTGCGATGCCGACGAAAAAGTGGGAAGCGCCGCTCGGATCTTCGCCGTTTTTGCAGGAGTGAGTGGCGGCCCTCCTGCGAGACCAAGAAGCATCGACTCGCGCACGATATCGGTGTCTTTCGACGTGCCCGCCGGCCACCGCCGCACGAGTACGGCAAACCGCGTATGCCGGGGCGGGGTTGGCGACGCCGACGCAAAAGTGGGAACCGCCACTAGGATGTTCGCCGTTTTTGGCAGAGTGAGTGCTGGCACTCCGGCGAAGCGAAAGAGCGTGAATGCGCCCACGAAAGTGGCGTGTTTGGACGTGCTTGACGACGACCACCGCAGGAAAACGAAAAACCACGTCAGCCGGGGCGAGCGACCCATGGCGGTCTGGGTGCTTATCGCTGCTATTATAGGGGCACCCCGGCAGACGCAAAAAAAAAAAATTTTTTTTCGACATTCTTTCTTGCTCGTCGACCTCGGGTGACCCAGGTCGCAGTGGGAGCCGCGCACGAAAGCGGCGTCGCGAGACGGCTTCGCGGTCGCTAGTCGCACGAGCTCGGCAACCGCGTCTGCCGGGGCGGAGTTCGGGACGCCGACGGCTAAGTGGGAACCGCCGCTCGGATGTTCGCCGTTTGTGGCCGAGTGAGTGCTGGCACTCCGGCGAAGCCAAACGGGGCCGATTCCGGCACGATATCGGCGTCTTTCTACGTGCTCGCCGGCGACCGTCGCACGAGTACGGCAAAGTGCGTCTGCCGGGGCGGGGTTTGCGACGCGTACGCAATAGTGAGAACCGTCGCTCGGATGTTCGTCGTCTTTCGCCGAGCCAGTGCTGGCACTCCGGCGAAGCCGAACGGAGCCGATTCGGGCACGATATCGGCGTCTTTCCACGTGCTCGCCGGCGACCGTCGCACGAGTACGGTAAACCGCGTCAGCCGGGGCGGAGTTCGGGACGCCGATGCGAAAGTGGGAAGCGCCGCTCGGATCTTCGCCGTTTTTGGAGGAGTCAGTGGCGGCACTCCGGTGAAGCCAAGGTGCGCCAATTCGCGCACGATATCGGCGTCTTTCGACGTGCCCGCCGGCCACCGTCGCACGAGTACGGCAAACCTCGTCTGCCGGGGCGGGGTTTGCGACGCCGACGCAAAAGTGGGAACCGCCGCTCGGATGTTCGCCGTTTTTGGCAGAGTGAGTGCTGGCACTCCGGCGAAGCGAAAGAGCGTGAATGCGCCCACGAAAGTAGCGTATTTGGACGTGCTTGACGGCGACCGCCGCAGGAGTACGAAAAACCACGTCAGCCGGGGCGAGCGACCCACGGCGGTCTGGGTGCTTATCGCTGCTATTATAGGGGCACCCCGGCAGACGCAGAAAGAAAAAAAAAAAAATGGGGACATGGCGTGCGTCACCGTGCGGCTTCGCAGCGTTGCCGAAGTCGCCGAGCCCTTCGACTGAGCCGAACGGCGGACAGGGAACGTTGGTCGGCCGTTCTAACCTGTCGGTGCCACGCCGAGACGTCGTTAAGGAAAACCGCGTCGTGGGCCTCTACGACGCCGTCGAGTCGTTGTACGTTTGGTGTCCAGCGTGTCGGCGGCGAGTAGCGGACACGTCGTTCACGACTTCGGTCTTTCGCAGTCGACGCGAACTTGCGGAGAGTCGTGGTGCCTCACGTTTTCGGCAGAAACCGCGGCGGAATTTTCCCGTGCGTGCGCGCACGACCTCGGTGCTGTGCCGTCAGCGTAGTGTTGCACAAACTCGTGGCCTACCCAAGGTGCGGTACGTTTGCGGCCGTATCCTCGGTGGGAATTTCGTGAGTAGGGTCGCAAATTCTACGACCTCGGCGGGTTTGAGAGCGACGTAGACTTGTGGCACGCTCAACGTGCCACACGTTTCGGGGCACACCCGCGGTGAAATTTTCTCGAGTACGCTCGTATTAGTGCCCAAGGAGGTCTGGGTACTTATCGCTGCTATTATGTGGGGGTTCTCGTGAGCGGCGTACGCGAAAGCGACCGGGTGTCTGATATGCGGCGGGCTTCGGCCTCGTCAAGCGTGTCCTCGGGTCTGCTCCAGGGGAATCCACGGCAGTCGTCTGCAGCCTCATCCGCTTGATGCGTTAGGGGCTGGTTGTCGGACGGTGCCGTTTTACCACGATATCGAGGTGTGTTCCGTGTCGTCCTCGGGCGATTCAGATGCGAAAGCGCCGAAGACGCGGGCGTGACCCGTCGTCTGGCGGCTTTGCAGTCTCGGCTCCGTTGCTAGTTCCGGCCGGTCCACCGACAGTGCAGCGGGCTTGGGCAACCCGCACGGCGCGACCGAGTCGATGCAACGAAAAAGAGCGAGCATGAACGTGCTTCTTGCCGCACGGCTCCCACTCGTCTTTCGGGAAGGTTGTGCCGTAGCGAGCTCGAACGCCGTCATCTCGGAGTGCAAAATAAGCGTGTTGGGGCGCCTGAAGGTGGCCTCCGCCGCACACAGACTGCGTCCGGCCCGCCGAAGGCGAGGACGGACGCGCAGTCGAACGATTACCTGGTTGATCCTGCCAGTAATCATATGCTTGTCTCAAAGATTAAGCCATGCATGTCTAAGTACATGCCGAAATAAGGCGAAACCGCGAATGGCTCATTAAATCAGTTATGGTTCCTTAGATCGTTTCTTCCTACTTGGATAACTGTGGCAATTCTAGAGCTAATACATGCAGTGAGCCTGGAGCCCTTTGGGTAACGGGTGCTTTTATTAGACCAAGATCGATCGGGTTTCGGCCCGTATTGTGTGGTGACTCTGGATAACTTTGTGCTGATCGCATGGCCACGAGCCGGCAACGTTTCTTTCAAGTGTCTGCCTTATCAACTTTCGATGGTAGGTTACTTGCTTACCATGGTTGTTACGGGTAACGGAGAATCAGGGTTCGATTCCGGAGAGGGAGCCTGAGAAACGGCTACCACATCCAAGGAAGGCAGCAGGCGCGCAAATTACCCACTCCCGGCACGGGGAGGTAGTGACGAAAAATAACAATACGGGACTCTTTTGAGGCCCCGTAATTGAAATGAGTACACTCTAAATCCTTTAACGAGGATCAATTGGAGGGCAAGTCTGGTGCCAGCAGCCGCGGTAATTCCAGCTCCAATAGCGTATACTAAAGCTGCTGCGGTTAAAAAGCTCGTAGTTGGATCTCAGTTCCAGACGAGTAGTGCATCTACCCGATGCGACGGCTCGGACTGAACATCATGCCGGTTCTTTCTTGGTGCACTTCATTGTGTGCCTCGAGATGGCCGGTGCTTTTACTTTGAAAAAATTAGAGTGCTCAACGCAGGCGAGTCGCCTGAATAAACTTGCATGGAATAATAGAACAAGACCTCGTTTCTGTTCTGTTGGTTTTTGGAATACGAGGTAATGATTAAGAGGGACGGACGGGGGCATTCGTATTGCGGCGCTAGAGGTGAAATTCTTGGACCGTCGCAAGACGAACTACTGCGAAAGCATTTGCCAAGAATGTTTTCATTGATCAAGAACGAAAGTCAGAGGTTCGAAGGCGATCAGATACCGCCCTAGTTCTGACCATAAACGATGCCAACCAGCGATCCGCCTGAGTTACTCAAATGACTCGGCGGGCAGCTTCCGGGAAACCAAAGTATTTGGGTTCCGGGGGAAGTATGGTTGCAAAGCTGAAACTTAAAGGAATTGACGGAAGGGCACCACCAGGAGTGGAGCCTGCGGCTTAATTTGACTCAACACGGGAAAACTTACCCGGCCCGGACACTGGGAGGATTGACAGATTGAGAGCTCTTTCTTGATTCGGTGGATGGTGGTGCATGGCCGTTCTTAGTTGGTGGAGCGATTTGTCTGGTTAATTCCGATAACGAACGAGACTCTAGCCTATTAAATAGGTGCGGGGTTCCCAGCACCTTACAACCTTCTTAGAGGGACAAGCGGCTCCTAGCCGCACGAAACAGAGCAATAACAGGTCTGTGATGCCCTTAGATGTCCGGGGCCGCACGCGCGCTACACTGAAGGAAGCAGCGTGTCTTTATCCCTGTCTGAAAAGACTGGGTAACCCGTGGAACTTCTTTCGTGATTGGGATAGGGGCTTGCAATTGTTCCCCTTGAACGAGGAATTCCCAGTAAGCGCGAGTCATAAGCTCGCGTTGATTACGTCCCTGCCCTTTGTACACACCGCCCGTCGCTACTACCGATTGAATGATTTAGTGAGGTCTTCGGACCGATGTCCGGCGCGGCCTTTCGGTTGCGCCGGTCTGTTGGAAAGATGACCAAACTTGATCATTTAGAGGAAGTAAAAGTCGTAACAAGGTTTCCGTAGGTGAACCTGCGGAAGGATCATTAACGGATTGTGAAGGGTGAGCGCCTCAGCTGCGTCTGCGCCCGACACTTTCTGCCGCTGACCCCGTTTGGACGCGGGGTCGGCTTTTCCCCACGGGGCTGCCTGAATGTGGAGCGGCACCCCGTGACAAATTGTTGCGCCCAGCGGACGCCAACACCGCGACCTTGGACGGTCGGCCAGGTGGCGGACGCGGGTACAAACGGCGCAACGCACTCATAGGTCGGCTTTCGACCCGCCACTGCACCGTGGCTCGAAGCGCTCGAAATGCGCGACCCGACCGCTGCGGGACCGCCTAGTACTGTAAACAGGAGCGGCGGAGCGCGAACGGCGAGTCGTGGTTACGTCGGTAGAAGGCGAGGCTGCGCGTTCCCGAAACGCCAGCCGAGTGCCCTCCCGACCGTTCGAGCGTGCAAGAACGAGACCCGACAATCGCGCGGCGACTGCCAAGTACGAGAGGAACGGCACAAGCGTCGGCGGTCGGTCAAGGAACTGGCGATGTGACGGGTCCGCTGTGCACCAGTGCATACCGTCCCGCCGTCCGCGGCAAGCGCCTCCGCGTCCTCGGGTGACGGAGGCTGCCGGTCGGTTCTTGCAGGCGAGGGATCTCGCTGGCACCGGTTCGCGTTGACGCGCGGCCGGTCATGGCACGGCGATGCGACGGCCGAGGTGCGCAGTACTCGATGGAGGAACCGCACGCTCCGATGACCGTCCCGCCCTCCGCGGCGTATGCGTACCGACCGTAATGGTTGCAGCAGCGCCGGCCGGCTTTTGAATTCGCCACACGAAACACGGTGCGAGATCGCGGTTAGGGGAGCGTCGACGTTGCCAGGCGTTTTGCTTGCTGCCGAGGGAAAGGCGGCACGGCCACGTCGCGCTCGTCGCGATTAGCGGGTCTGCGCGCTTTGGGAAGGTGCCGCAACGACTTGCCGAAAGAGGAAGCACGGAAGAACGAGGGACTTGGACGTCCCGACAATTGAACGCACTTGCGGCCAGGCCCTTGCTGGCTTCGTTCTTCCGCCTCGAGTAGGCTCGTACGCGGCTCCGGCGCCGAAAGTGGTCCTTGGCACCGACTTCGGTGGACGTGGGAAGTGCCGCGCAAGTACGGCGCGCCTGGCTCCACCTGTTGGCTAAAGTAGGCAGCCGGATCGGCATTTTGGTGTGCGGTGGCAAACCGTGGATGCGAAAAAAGCTTGTGCGATTTCGTGGAACAAAAAGCGGGGGTCCCCCTTTTTATGCGGAGGAGACCGACCCGCCTGCCGTGGTGAACCGCGACGCCACGGTAAAAACGGGAGAGGCTTGTCGATGGGACCGTGCATCCCGCGCTCCACGGAGGCCGGGAGGCGGCCGCCCGAGGAAATGTGTAGCCGTCGAGGCCCGCATCTGCGTGCACTCTTATCCAAATGGGTGTACCGCAGGCATTTTCTGGTTAGGCGGGCCAATGAGAGCGAGCACACAACGATACCTACGGGTCCGGCTTGGAGAACCGGCTTCGACGCCTCCCGAGTATTTATAGAGGGGTGGACCACGAAAGCACTCGCAAGTAGCGAAAGCGAAACGCCGTCCGAAACACACCGTTTGCTCGATTTGCGGCAGCCGAAAAAGGCGCGGCAGAGTTTTGGAGTCCAAGCGTGCGCTGAAAAGCGCCCTTCTTGGCCACTGTTTGGCCGAGTGCCAGAAACGTTTGGTTTTGACTGTACGGAATTGAACAAACACTTTTTCACGACTCTAAGCGGTGGATCACACGGTTCTCGGGTCGATGAAGAACGCAGCCAGCTGCGAGACTTGGTGTGAATTGCAGGACACACTGAGCACTGATTCTTTGAACGCACATTGCGGCCTTGGGTCTTCCCTTGGCTTCGTCTGTCTGAGGGTCGGATCACATATCAAGAGAGCCTTCGGCGCACAAGGGAACGTGAGCCGTCGACTCGTTTTGACCGCGTCGGCAACACGGACAGCACGCTGAACACCTCACAGCGAGCGCCAACAGCGGCCACTCAAGGGCGAGACGGTGGCGACCGTCGTGCCAGAGCCCAACCGAAACGGGGGCGACCGACTGCATTGAGGATGTGGCACCTCGTTGAGACCGCCGCAGGACTTCGAGTCGGAAGGAAGCCTGCAGGGAAAGTGCGGTCGAGGTTGCGTACTCCTCTCTGCGACCGGGCGCGCAAGAGCTGCGAGAGCCACGGACGCGCAACTTTAACGCACGGTAAACACGAGGAGCGAAAGCCGGCCAGCAAAGCTTCTCCAGCCGTGCGCAAAGTGCGCGAGATCGCAGCCTTGCGTTGCGCTTGTTGCCCTCGAAGTAAGCAGGGTGTCCCGTAGACCGGGCGCTCGAACACGCTGCGGGGCCGTGC
>NW_027464773.1:277500-280000 GCF_043290135.1 Rhipicephalus microplus | reverse complement strand
AAAAACACAATATGGGGAGGAGAGGTAACAGACAAGAGAGGTTTGGAATTAGCAGAATTTGTAAACCGCCACGACCTCAATGTGCTCAATGATCCCCAGTCCCAGCCAACTTTTCAAACAAAAAACGGAAGGAGCTGGATAGATCTCACAATTTGTTCCACGCCATTGCTCAGACAATTAAGAACTTGGGAGGTGATGGACGAGGAAAGCGGCAGCGATCACCGGTACATCAAAGTGGAATTTTTTGAGATCACCAGCACAAAAGAGAAACGTCTTACCAAAATGGGCGAAAAGAAGGTATTGGACGCATTATGTCGAGACTTATGGATCAAGGATACGGCACAAAGAAAAATAGAAAACAAGAACCAACTAGAAATTATAGTGACCCAGTTTTACAAAAAAATAGAAGACTTAAAAAAGAAATTTGCAAAGAACGTGAAGAAAGTAGATCAAAAACAAAAGCCGTGGTGGAAGCCAGAGTTAGAAATTCAAAGGAAAAAAGTACGAGCGATGCGAAGGCGATACCAAAGATGCACCGATGACCTGAGGAGTCACTTTAAATCACTTTACCTCGAAGGACTCAAACAATATCAGAAAGAAATACAGGACGCCAAGAATAAATCCTGGAAGGATTATTGCAGTAAGCAGGACAAGAACCCCTTCTCCCTTCCATACAAAATAGCGGCTGATAAAATAAAAAGAGAGGTAGTCTTCCAGAGTCTCATAAAAGAAAATGGAGAAGAAACAAAGACCAAAGAGGAAACCGTTCGATATATATTGCAAAACCTCTACGGAACTGAAGCTACCACCTCGGAAACAATGCAAAACGACAGCATCCATAAGGAAACAGAAGACGACGCAAGGGAGATTATTGAACTAACCGAACTGGAAGTCGACCACGTTATAAATAATATTAGAAGGAAGATCAGCCCAGGACCCGACCAGATAAATACCGGATTTATGCAATCACTCTACCACGCGCACAAGCAATTCTTTATTAAGATATTCAATGCAGCACTCCAATTCGGACATTTCCCTTCTGCCTGGAAAACATCAAAAGTCATTCTAATCCCCAAAAGCAGAGAACACAGCCCGCAGGCAGCCCACAAATTTAGACCCATTGCCATAAATTCTATACTCGGGAAAATCTTCGAAAAGCTGCTATATCATCGTCTCTATTATTACTTTGAAACAAATAATCTCTTCCCGGACAATCAATTTGGATTTACAAATGGCAAATCGGCCATCACCGCACTGTATAAACTAAAACGGGACATAGTACATTCCCTTGAAAACAAAGACAACATCATAGTAATTTCATTAGACATAACCAACGCATTTGGAAATATAATTGTCGATAGAGTAAAAAAAAGATTTAGGGATTTAGAAATACCCAAGGATCTGAGTCAATTGGTATTGCACATGCTAGAAGATAGATCAATCAGTTATGAACTGGGGAAAAACAAAATACAGCTAAAGCTAAACAAAGGAGCACCACAAGGCTCCCCCTTAAGTCCGTTTCTATGGAATGTAATTGTTTCCGAATTGTTAGTGGCAGAAATGCCAGAAACTACCACAATACAAGCATTCGCGGATGATTTAACACTAGTGGTTAGGGGTAAAAGTAGAGCCAAACTAGAAGCGGAGGCGGCGAAGGCACTGACGATCATACACGAATGGAGCACCCGGAATGAGCTGAACTTCAGCCTGGAGAAATGTGAATTCATCAACCTAGGGGCCGCGTACAAGAATAGATCTCCAGTCATTAAAATTAATGGCATTTCAATTAAGAGAGTCCAACAAACGAAAATTTTGGGGGTGATATTCGACAGCAAACTTTCGTTTATACCACATTTAAAAATGGTGAAGCAAAGAATCCAAAGGATCACGTCTGGTCTGGCACATTTTACAGGAATGAACTGGGGCATGACACCAAAACACCTCCGACAAATCTACTTACGGGGAATCGAACGCATGATAGTATATGGCTCTCCAATATGGTACCCGGCAATATCCGCACGGAACAAAAATAACACAGAGAAGATAAATAGACTGAAGGCAATTCAGAGAATCCCCTTGTCAAAAATTGCTAAATCTTTTCATACAGTATCGAACGCAGCTCTAAATATTGTCTGCAACATTCCCCCGGTACACATAACAATAGAAAGAGAAAACACAATTTTTAACATCATTCATGGAGACGGAACATTCGTGTTTAATGGTCAGGCTTTCGGGAAAGAAGATATCGCCACCAAGATTCGGCCATTCCAAACACACCCAGCAAAAAAGAAAAAATATGACTACTCAAAGTCAATCGAGGCAACCGACTACAGCTTCTATACCGACGGATCGGCTATGGAAAACAAAATTGGCGCAGCCTTCGTCATCATAGACAAGTTGGGCAGAACAATAAAATACAAACAAATGAAACTTCCAGAGCACTCAAACAATTTCGAAGCTGAGACTGTAGCTATCTATGAAGCCATAAAAGAAATGGGCA
>NW_027464773.1:255000-272500 GCF_043290135.1 Rhipicephalus microplus | reverse complement strand
GTTCTGTGCGCAAAAGCGGCGCGTGTGTTTCTAAGCACCACAGCGTTGTGTCAAAAAAGAGGTGCCTGAGAGAAACGCATGCGACTGCCGTGCTTTGCGGCATAGCACCGTGCGCAAAAACGGTGCGCATGCAAGAGGTGTCAGAGCTAGCGAACTTGTGCCACGAGCAACAGGTCACTAAAAGCCTATAGATGACGGTGTTGGAGGAAAAGAAAAATATCGAGAAAGCACTGCGGTGTGCCGTGCGTAGGGACGGGCGCGCGTGCCACATGCCGCCGAAATATGGGTGTCGGAGAAAACAGAGTGCCGCGCGTAACGAGGGGCGCGCGTGTTACAGAGAGATATGCCCAAACGCATGAAAGTGTACGCAGGTGTCCTAAGGCAGTTTTTTTTTTTTTTTCCTCATTTTGATGTCGCCCCGGCTGACGCGGTTTTCGTTTTTCCGTGCCGCCCCGGCTGACGCGGTTTTCGTTTTTCCGTGCCGCCCCGGCTGACGCAGTTTTTGCGCCGCCCCGGCTGACGCGGTTTTTGCGCCGCCCCGGCTGACGCGGTTTTCGCGCCGCCCCGGCTGACGCGGTTTTCGCGCCGCCCCGGCTGACGCGGTTTTTGCGTCGCCCCGGCTGACGCGGTTCGGACTTTGCACTTTTTGGCTCACCCCGGCTGGCGGCCCACTCACTCGATCGCCAGGTCTGTTTGCCCCGGTGGTTCCACCGCCAGGCTTAAGCGCGAACTTTTTTTGTTTGTTTTCTTTTGATTAAGCGCAAGCTTTTTTCTTTGTTTTCTTTTGATTAAGCGCGGGCTTTTTTCTTTGTTTTTTTTTTTTATTTCGCCCCGGCAGACGCGGTTTTTGCGCCGCCCCGGCTGACGCGGTTTTTGCCGCCCCGGCTGACGCAGTTCGGACTTAGCACTTTTCGGCTGTGCCTGGCTGGCGGCCCACTCACTCGATCGCCATGTCTGTTTGCCACAGTTTTCCCGGTGGTGCCGCACCCGGGCTCGCCCCGGCTGACGCAGTTTTCGCGCCGCCCCGGCTGACGCGGTTTCGTGCCGCCCCGGCAGACGCGGTTTTCGCGCCGCCCCGGCTGACGCGGTTTCGTGCCGCCCCGGCAGACGCAGTTCGGACTTAGCACTTTTCGGCTGTGCCTGGCTGGCGGCCCACTCACTCAATCGCCATGTCTGTTTGCCACAGTTTTCCCGGTGGTGCCGCACCCGGGCTCGCCCCGGCTGACGCAGTTTTCGCGCCGCCCCGGCTGACGCGGTTTCGTGCCGCCCCGGCAGACGCGGTTTTCGCGCCGCCCCGGCTGACGCGGTTTCGTGCCGCCCCGGCAGACGCAGTTCGGACTTAGCACTTTTCGGCTGTGCCTGGCTGGCGGCCCACTCACTCGATCGCCATGTCTGTTTGCCACAGTTTTCCCGGTGGTGCCGCACCCGGGCTCGCCCCGGCAGACGCGTTTTTTTTTTTTCTTTCGCCCCGGCTGACGCAGTTTTCGCGCCGCCCCGGCTGACGCGGTTTCGTGCCGCCCCGGCAGACGCGGTTTTTTGCGCCGCCCCGGCTGACGCGGTTTTTGCCGCCCCGGCTGACGCAGTTCGGACTTAGCACTTTTCGGCTGTGCCTGGCTGGCGGCCCACTCACTCGATCGCCATGTCTGTTTGCCACAGTTTTCCCGGTGGTGCCGCACCCGGGCTCGCCCCGGCTGACGCAGTTTTCGCGCCGCCCCGGCTGACGCGGTTTCGTGCCGCCCCGGCAGACGCGGTTTTCGCGCCGCCCCGGCTGACGCGGTTTCGTGCCGCCCCGGCAGACGCAGTTCGGACTTAGCACTTTTCGGCTGTGCCTGGCTGGCGGCCCACTCACTCAATCGCCATGTCTGTTTGCCACAGTTTTCCCGGTGGTGCCGCACCCGGGCTCGCCCCGGCTGACGCAGTTTTCGCGCCGCCCCGGCTGACGCGGTTTCGTGCCGCCCCGGCAGACGCGGTTTTCGCGCCGCCCCGGCTGACGCGGTTTCGTGCCGCCCCGGCAGACGCAGTTCGGACTTAGCACTTTTCGGCTGTGCCTGGCTGGCGGCCCACTCACTCGATCGCCATGTCTGTTTGCCACAGTTTTCCCGGTGGTGCCGCACCCGGGCTCGCCCCGGCTGACGCAGTTTTCGCGCCGCCCCGGCTGACGCGGTTTCGTGCCGCCCCGGCAGACGCGGTTTTCGCGCCGCCCCGGCTGACGCGGTTTCGTGCCGCCCCGGCAGACGCAGTTCGGACTTAGCACTTTTCGGCTGTGCCTGGCTGGCGGCCCACTCACTCGATCGCCATGTCTGTTTGCCACAGTTTTCCCGGTGGTGCCGCACCCGGGCTCGCCCCGGCAGACGCGTTTTTTTTTTCTTTCGCCCCGGCTGACGCAGTTTTCGCGCCGCCCCGGCTGACGCGGTTTCGTGCCGCCCCGGCAGACGCGGTTTTTTTGCGCCGCCCCGGCTGACGCGGTTTTTGCCGCCCCGGCTGACGCAGTTCGGACTTGGCACTTTTTGGCTGAGCCTGGCTGGTGGCCCACTCACTCGATCGCCATGTCTGTTAGCCACAGTTTTCCCGGTGGTGCCGCACCCGGGCTCGCCCCGGCTGACGCAGTTTTCGCGCCGCCCCGGCAGACGCGGTTTTCGCGCCGCCCCGGCTGACGCGGTTTTTGCCGCCCCGGCTGACGCAGTTCGGACTTGGCACTTTTTGGGCTGAGCCTGGCTGGCGGCCCACTCACTCGATCGCCATGTCTGTTTGCCACAGTCTTCCCGGTGGTGCCGCACCCGGGCTCGCCCCGGCAGACGCGTTTTTTTTTTCTTTCGCCCCGGCAGACGTGGTTCCCCCCCCCCCCTTTTCGCTCGCCCCGGCTGACGAGGTTTTCGCGCCGCCCCGGCTGACGCAGTTTTCGCGCCGCCCCGGCTGACGCGGTTTCGTGCCGCCCCGGCTGACGCGGTTTTCGCGCCGCCCCGGCTGACGCGGTTTTTGCGTCGCCCCGGCTGACACGGTTCGGACTTTGCACTTTTCGGCTGTGCCTGGCTGGCGGCCCACTCACTCGATCGCCATGTCTGTTTGCCACAGTTTTCCCGGTGGTGCCGCACCCGGGCTTGCCCCGGCAGACGCGTTTTTTTTTTCTTTTCGCCCCGGCTGACGCAGTTTTCGCCCCGCCCCGGCTGACGCGGTTTCGTGCCGCCCCGGCAGACGCGGTTTTTTGCGCCGCCCCGGCTGACGCGGTTTTTGCCGCCCCGGCTGACGCAGTTCGGACTTTGCACTTTTTGGCTGAGCCTGGCTGGCGGCCCACTCACTCGATCGCCATGTCTGTTTGCCACAGTTTTCCCGGTGGTGCCGCACCCGGGCTCGCCCCGGCAGACGCGTTTTTTTTTTCCTTCGCCCCGGCAGACGTGGTTCCCCCCCCCCCTCCGTCTTTCTTTTTGTTTTTTTTTTTCGCCGCGGCTGAAGTGGATTTTTCGGTGCCTCGACGCCCCGGTAGTCGCGGTTTTTCCGTTTCCGCACGGCCCCGGCTGACGCTGCTCGGTCACAGTCGCCTTTTGTGAGGATTGCAGACTTCTTGAGCGCGGGTGTTTTTTTTTTGTTGTTGTTGTTGTTTTATTACGCATTCGCTCCAGCAGACGCTGTTTAGACTTTTTGTTTCCTCTTTTATCCTGCGACGAGGTGACGAGGTTTATTCGGTGCCCCGCCGCCCCGGCTGAAGTGATTTTTCCTGTCCCGTGCCGCCCCGGCTGACGCGGTTGGGACTTCGCGTTTGTTCGGCCGCCACGGGTTTTGGCGCACTCGCTCGGTTGCTTGTTGTTGCCACTTGTTGCGAACCCAGGTTTCTTGAGCGAGCGCGGGCGTTTTTTCTTCCTTTCTTTCTTTGTTCTATGTGTTAGCGAATCGGCCTTTAATATCACACGAGGACTCACAACCAACAATTTTCAGTTTGAAGTGTAAAAAATCTGCAGGTGTTGACGTAACTGACTTGCCCCGTACCCTTGAGTACATCCATGAAGTTCTCGTAGTACTACTAAATCGCATTATTCCAAGTGGAGAAATTCCCATAAACTTGCAAACCTCTACACGAAAATCGGTGCGCGTGATAAAGTTGAAAATTATCGTCCGATATCAAATGTGCCTTCTATAACACAAATTCTAGGAAAAAAAAAAAACACTTGTTCGCCGTTTTCTGCGCCGTGACTGGCAGCACTCCGGCGAAGCGAAACGGGGTCGATTCGAGCACGATATCGGCGTCTTTCGACGTGCTCGCCGGCGACCGTCGCACGAGTACGTCGCACGAGCGCGTCTGCCGGGGCGCCGTTTGCGAAGCCGACGCAAAAGTGGGAACCGCCGCTCGGATGATCGCCGCTTTCGGCAGAGTGAGTGTTGGCACTCCGGGGAAGCGAAACAGCGTGAATGCGCCCACGAAATCGGCGTATTTTGAAGTGCCCGCCGGCGACCGTCGCACGAGTACGGTAAACCGCGTCAGCCGGGGCGTAGTTCGGGACGCCGACGAAAAAGTGGGAAGCGCAACTCGGATCTTCGCCGTTTTTGCAGGAGTGAGTGGCGGCCCTCCTGCGAGACCAAGAAGCATCGATTCGTGCACGAATTCGGCGCCTTTCGACGTGATCGCCGGCGACCGTCGCTCGAGTAGGGCAAACCGCGTCTGCCGGGGCGGGCTTCGGGACGCCGATGCGAAAGTGGGAAACGCTGCTCGGATGTTCGCCGTTTTTGGCCGAGTGAGTGCTGGCACTCGGGCGAAGCCAAACGGGGCCGATTACGGCACGATATCGGCGTCTTTCGACGTGCCCGGCGGCGACCGTCGCACGAGTACGGTAAACCGCGTCAGCCCGGGCGGAGTTCGGGACGCCGATGCGAAAGTGGAGAACGCCGCTCGGATCTTCGCCGTTTTTGGAGGAGTGAGTGGCGGCACTCCGGAGAAGCCAAGGAGCGCCAATTAGCGCACGATATCGGCGTCTTTCGACGCGCTCGCCGGCGACCGTCGAACGAGTAGGGCAAACCGCGTCTGCCGGGGCGGGGTTTACGACGCCGACGCAAAAGTGGGAACCGCCGCTCGGATGTTGGCCGTTTTTGGCAGAGTGAGTGCTGGCACACCGGCGACGCGAAAGAGCGCGAAAGCGCCCACGAAAGTGGCGTATTTGGACGTGCTTGACGGCGACCGCTGCAGGAGTACGAAAAACCACGTCAGCCGGGGCGAGCGACCCACGGCGGTCTGGGTGCTTATCGCTGCTATTATAGGGGCACCCCGGCAGACGCAGAAAAAAAAAATTTTTTTTCGACCTTCTTTTTTGCTGGTCGAGCTCGGGTAACCCAGGTCGCAATGGGAGCCGCGCACGAAAGCGGCGTCGCGAGACGCGTTCGCGGTCGCTAGTCGCACGAGCTCGGCAACCGCGTCAGCCGGCGCGGAGTTCGGGATGCCGACGGCTAAGTGGGTACCGCTGCTCGGATGTTCGCCGTTTTTGGCCGAGTGAGTGCTGGCACTCCGGCGAAGCGAAACGGGGCCGATTCGGGCACGATATCGGCGTATTTCGACGTGCTCGCAGGCGACCGTCGCACGAGTACGGCAAAGCGCGTCTGCCGGGGCGAGGTTTGCGATGCCGACGAAAAAGTGGGAAGCGCCGCTCGGATCTTCGCCGTTTTTGCAGGAGTGAGTGGCGGCCCTCCTGCGAGACCAAGAAGCATCGACTCGCGCACGATATCGGTGTCTTTCGACGTGCCCGCCGGCCACCGCCGCACGAGTACGGCAAACCGCGTATGCCGGGGCGGGGTTGGCGACGCCGACGCAAAAGTGGGAACCGCCACTAGGATGTTCGCCGTTTTTGGCAGAGTGAGTGCTGGCACACCGGCGACGCGAAAGAGCGCGAAAGCGCCCACGAAAGTGGCGTATTTGGACGTGCTTGACGGCGACCGCTGCAGGAGTACGAAAAACCACGTCAGCCGGGGCGAGCGACCCACGGCGGTCTGGGTGCTTATCGCTGCTATTATAGGGGCACCCCGGCAGACGCAGAAAAAAAAAATTTTTTTTCGACCTTCTTTTTTGCTGGTCGAGCTCGGGTAACCCAGGTCGCAATGGGAGCCGCGCACGAAAGCGGCGTCGCGAGACGCGGTCTCTAGTCGCACGAGCTCGGCAACCGCGTCAGCCGGCGCGGAGTTCGGGATGCCGACGGCTAAGTGGGTACCGCTGCTCGGATGTTCGCCGTTTTTGGCCGAGTGAGTGCTGGCACTCCGGCGAAGCGAAACGGGGCCGATTCGGGCACGATATCGGCGTATTTCGACGTGCTCGCCGGCGACCGTCGCACGAGTACGGCAAAGCGCGTCTGCCGGGGCGAGGTTTGCGATGCCGACGAAAAAGTGGGAAGCGCCGCTCGGATCTTCGCCGTTTTTGCAGGAGTGAGTGGCGGCCCTCCTGCGAGACCAAGAAGCATCGACTCGCGCACGATATCGGTGTCTTTCGACGTGCCCGCCGGCCACCGCCGCACGAGTACGGCAAACCGCGTATGCCGGGGCGGGGTTGGCGACGCCGACGCAAAAGTGGGAACCGCCACTAGGATGTTCGCCGTTTTTGGCAGAGTGAGTGCTGGCACTCCGGCGAAGCGAAAGAGCGCGAATGCGCCCCCGAAAGTGGCGTGTTTGGACGTGCTTGACGACGACCACCGCAGGAAAACGAAAAACCACGTCAGCCGGGGCGAGCGACCCATGGCGGTCTGGGTGCTTATCGCTGCTATTATAGGGGCACCCCGGCAGACGCAAAAAAAAAAAAATTTTTTTTCGACATTCTTTCTTGCTCGTCGACCTCGGGTGACCCAGGTCGCAGTGGGAGCCGCGCACGAAAGCGGCGTCGCGAGACGGCTTCGCGGTCGCTAGTCGCACGAGCTCGGCAACCGCGTCTGCCGGGGCGGAGTTCGGGACGCCGACGGCTAAGTGGGAACCGCCGCTCGGATGTTCGCCGTTTGTGGCCGAGTGAGTGCTGGCACTCCGGCGAAGCCAAACGGGGCCGATTCCGGCACGATATCGGCGTCTTTCTACGTGCTCGCCGGCGACCGTCGCACGAGTACGGCAAAGTGCGTCTGCCGGGGCGGGGTTTGCGACGCGTACGCAATAGTGAGAACCGTCGCTCGGATGTTCGTCGTCTTTCGCCGAGCCAGTGCTGGCACTCCGGCGAAGCCGAACGGAGCCGATTCGGGCACGATATCGGCGTCTTTCCACGTGCTCGCCGGCGACCGTCGCACGAGTACGGTAAACCGCGTCAGCCGGGGCGGAGTTCGGGACGCCGATGCGAAAGTGGGAAGCGCCGCTCGGATCTTCGCCGTTTTTGGAGGAGTCAGTGGCGGCACTCCGGTGAAGCCAAGGTGCGCCAATTCGCGCACGATATCGGCGTCTTTCGACGTGCCCGCCGGCCACCGTCGCACGAGTACGGCAAACCTCGTCTGCCGGGGCGGGGTTTGCGACGCCGACGCAAAAGTGGGAACCGCCGCTCGGATGTTCGCCGTTTTTGGCAGAGTGAGTGCTGGCACTCCGGCGAAGCGAAAGAGCGTGAATGCGCCCACGAAAGTAGCGTATTTGGACGTGCTTGACGGCGACCGCCGCAGGAGTACGAAAAACCACGTCAGCCGGGGCGAGCGACCCACGGCGGTCTGGGTGCTTATCGCTGCTATTATAGGGGCACCCCGGCAGACGCAGAAAGAAAAAAAAAAAAAATGGGGACATGGCGTGCGTCACCGTGCGGCTTCGCAGCGTTGCCGAAGTCGCCGAGCCCTTCGACTGAGCCGAACGGCGGACAGGGAACGTTGGTCGGCCGTTCTAACCTGTCGGTGCCACGCCGAGACGTCGTTAAGGAAAACCGCGTCGTGGGCCTCTACGACGCCGTCGAGTCGTTGTACGTTTGGTGTCCAGCGTGTCGGCGGCGAGTAGCGGACACGTCGTTCACGACTTCGGTCTTTCGCAGTCGACGCGAACTTGCGGAGAGTCGTGGTGCCTCACGTTTTCGGCAGAAACCGCGGCGGAATTTTCCCGTGCGTGCGCGCACGACCTCGGTGCTGTGCCGTCAGCGTAGTGTTGCACAAACTCGTGGCCTACCCAAGGTGCGGTACGTTTGCGGCCGTATCCTCGGTGGGAATTTCGTGAGTAGGGTCGCAAATTCTACGACCTCGGCGGGTTTGAGAGCGACGTAGACTTGTGGCACGCTCAACGTGCCACACGTTTCGGGGCACACCCGCGGTGAAATTTTCTCGAGTACGCTCGTATTAGTGCCCAAGGAGGTCTGGGTACTTATCGCTGCTATTATGTGGGGGTTCTCGTGAGCGGCGTACGCGAAAGCGACCGGGTGTCTGATATGCGGCGGGCTTCGGCCTCGTCAAGCGTGTCCTCGGGTCTGCTCCAGGGGAATCCACGGCAGTCGTCTGCAGCCTCATCCGCTTGATGCGTTAGGGGCTGGTTGTCGGACGGTGCCGTTTTACCACGATATCGAGGTGTGTTCCGTGTCGTCCTCGGGCGATTCAGATGCGAAAGCGCCGAAGACGCGGGCGTGACCCGTCGTCTGGCGGCTTTGCAGTCTCGGCTCCGTTGCTAGTTCCGGCCGGTCCACCGACAGTGCAGCGGGCTTGGGCAACCCGCACGGCGCGACCGAGTCGATGCAACGAAAAAGAGCGAGCATGAACGTGCTTCTTGCCGCACGGCTCCCACTCGTCTTTCGGGAAGGTTGTGCCGTAGCGAGCTCGAACGCCGTCATCTCGGAGTGCAAAATAAGCGTGTTGGGGCGCCTGAAGGTGGCCTCCGCCGCACACAGACTGCGTCCGGCCCGCCGAAGGCGAGGACGGACGCGCAGTCGAACGATTACCTGGTTGATCCTGCCAGTAATCATATGCTTGTCTCAAAGATTAAGCCATGCATGTCTAAGTACATGCCGAAATAAGGCGAAACCGCGAATGGCTCATTAAATCAGTTATGGTTCCTTAGATCGTTTCTTCCTACTTGGATAACTGTGGCAATTCTAGAGCTAATACATGCAGTGAGCCTGGAGCCCTTTGGGTAACGGGTGCTTTTATTAGACCAAGATCGATCGGGTTTCGGCCCGTATTGTGTGGTGACTCTGGATAACTTTGTGCTGATCGCATGGCCACGAGCCGGCGACGTTTCTTTCAAGTGTCTGCCTTATCAACTTTCGATGGTAGGTTACTTGCTTACCATGGTTGTTACGGGTAACGGAGAATCAGGGTTCGATTCCGGAGAGGGAGCCTGAGAAACGGCTACCACATCCAAGGAAGGCAGCAGGCGCGCAAATTACCCACTCCCGGCACGGGGAGGTAGTGACGAAAAATAACAATACGGGACTCTTTTGAGGCCCCGTAATTGAAATGAGTACACTCTAAATCCTTTAACGAGGATCAATTGGAGGGCAAGTCTGGTGCCAGCAGCCGCGGTAATTCCAGCTCCAATAGCGTATACTAAAGCTGCTGCGGTTAAAAAGCTCGTAGTTGGATCTCAGTTCCAGACGAGTAGTGCATCTACCCGATGCGACGGCTCGGACTGAACATCATGCCGGTTCTTTCTTGGTGCACTTCATTGTGTGCCTCGAGATGGCCGGTGCTTTTACTTTGAAAAAATTAGAGTGCTCAACGCAGGCGAGTCGCCTGAATAAACTTGCATGGAATAATAGAACAAGACCTCGTTTCTGTTCTGTTGGTTTTTGGAATACGAGGTAATGATTAAGAGGGACGGACGGGGGCATTCGTATTGCGGCATTCGTATTGCGTTTTCATTGATCAAGAACGAAAGTCAGAGGTTCGAAGGCGATCAGATACCGCCCTAGTTCTGACCATAAACGATGCCAACCAGCGATCCGCCTGAGTTACTCAAATGACTCGGCGGGCAGCTTCCGGGAAACCAAAGTATTTGGGTTCCGGGGGAAGTATGGTTGCAAAGCTGAAACTTAAAGGAATTGACGGAAGGGCACCACCAGGAGTGGAGCCTGCGGCTTAATTTGACTCAACACGGGAAAACTTACCCGGCCCGGACACTGGGAGGATTGACAGATTGAGAGCTCTTTCTTGATTCGGTGGATGGTGGTGCATGGCCGTTCTTAGTTGGTGGAGCGATTTGTCTGGTTAATTCCGATAACGAACGAGACTCTAGCCTATTAAATAGGTGCGGGGTTCCCAGCACCTTACAACCTTCTTAGAGGGACAAGCGGCTCCTAGCCGCACGAAACAGAGCAATAACAGGTCTGTGATGCCCTTAGATGTCCGGGGCCGCACGCGCGCTACACTGAAGGAAGCAGCGTGTCTTTATCCCTGTCTGAAAAGACTGGGTAACCCGTGGAACTTCTTTCGTGATTGGGATAGGGGCTTGCAATTGTTCCCCTTGAACGAGGAATTCCCAGTAAGCGCGAGTCATAAGCTCGCGTTGATTACGTCCCTGCCCTTTGTACACACCGCCCGTCGCTACTACCGATTGAATGATTTAGTGAGGTCTTCGGACCGATGTCCGGCGCGGCCTTTCGGTTGCGCCGGTCTGTTGGAAAGATGACCAAACTTGATCATTTAGAGGAAGTAAAAGTCGTAACAAGGTTTCCGTAGGTGAACCTGCGGAAGGATCATTAACGGATTGTGAAGGGTGAGCGCCTCAGCTGCGTCTGCGCCCGACACTTTCTGCCGCTGACCCCGTTTGGACGCGGGGTCGGCTTTTCCCCACGGGGCTGCCTGAATGTGGAGCGGCACCCCGTGACAAATTGTTGCGCCCAGCGGACGCCAACACCGCGACCTTGGACGGTCGGCCAGGTGGCGGACGCGGGTACAAACGGCGCAACGCACTCATAGGTCGGCTTTCGACCCGCCACTGCACCGTGGCTCGAAGCGCTCGAAATGCGCGACCCGACCGCTGCGGGACCGCCTAGTACTGTAAACAGGAGCGGCGGAGCGCGAACGGCGAGTCGTGGTTACGTCGGTAGAAGGCGAGGCTGCGCGTTCCCGAAACGCCAGCCGAGTGCCCTCCCGACCGTTCGAGCGTGCAAGAACGAGACCCGACAATCGCGCGGCTACTGCCAAGTACGAGAGGAACGGCACAAGCGTCGGCGGTCGGTCAAGGAACTGGCGATGTGACGGGTCCGCTGTGCACCAGTGCATACCGTCCCGCCGTCCGCGGCAAGCGCCTCCGCGTCCTCGGGTGACGGAGGCTGCCGGTCGGTTCTTGCAGGCGAGGGATCTCGCTGGCACCGGTTCGCGTTGACGCGCGGCCGGTCATGGCACGGCGATGCGACGGCCGAGGTGCGCAGTACTCGATGGAGGAACCGCACGCTCCGATGACCGTCCCGCCCTCCGCGGCGTATGCGTACCGACCGTAATGGTTGCAGCAGCGCCGGCCGGCTTTTGAATTCGCCACACGAAACACGGTGCGAGATCGCGGTTAGGGGAGCGTCGACGTTGCCAGGCGTTTTGCTTGCTGCCGAGGGAAAGGCGGCACGGCCACGTCGCGCTCGTCGCGATTAGCGGGTCTGCGCGCTTTGGGAAGGTGCCGCAACGACTTGCCGAAAGAGGAAGCACGGAAGAACGAGGGACTTGGACGTCCCGACAATTGAACGCACTTGCGGCCAGGCCCTTGCTGGCTTCGTTCTTCCGCCTCGAGTAGGCTCGTACGCGGCTCCGGCGCCGAAAGTGGTCCTTGGCACCGACTTCGGTGGACGTGGGAAGTGCCGCGCAAGTACGGCGCGCCTGGCTCCACCTGTTGGCTAAAGTAGGCAGCCGGATCGGCATTTTGGTGTGCGGTGGCAAACCGTGGATGCGAAAAAAGCTTGTGCGATTTCGTGGAACAAAAAGCGGGGGTCCCCCTTTTTATGCGGAGGAGACCGACCCGCCTGCCGTGGTGAACCGCGACGCCACGGTAAAAACGGGAGAGGCTTGTCGATGGGACCGTGCATCCCGCGCTCCACGGAGGCCGGGAGGCGGCCGCCCGAGGAAATGTGTAGCCGTCGAGGCCCGCATCTGCGTGCACTCTTATCCAAATGGGTGTACCGCAGGCATTTTCTGGTTAGGCGGGCCAATGAGAGCGAGCACACAACGATACCTACGGGTCCGGCTTGGAGAACCGGCTTCGACGCCTCCCGAGTATTTATAGAGGGGTGGACCACGAAAGCACTCGCAAGTAGCGAAAGCGAAACGCCGTCCGAAACACACCGTTTGCTCGATTTGCGGCAGCCGAAAAAGGCGCGGCAGAGTTTTGGAGTCCAAGCGTGCGCTGAAAAGCGCCCTTCTTGGCCACTGTTTGGCCGAGTGCCAGAAACGTTTGGTTTTGACTGTACGGAATTGAACAAACACTTTTTCACGACTCTAAGCGGTGGATCACTCGGTTCTCGGGTCGATGAAGAACGCAGCCAGCTGGTTTCGCTTCGCCGGAGTGCCAGCACTCACTCGGCCAAAAACGGCGAACATCCGAGCAGCGGTACCCACTTAGCCGTCGGCATCCCGAACTCCGCGCCGGCTGACGCGGTTGCCGAGCTCGTGCGACTAGCGACCGCGAACGCGTCTCGCGACGCCGCTTTCGTGCGCGGCTCCCATTGCGACCTGGGTTACCCGAGCTCGACCAGCAAAAAAGAAGGTCGAAAAAAAATTTTTTTTTTCTGCGTCTGCCGGGGTGCCCCTATAATAGCAGCGATAAGCACCCAGACCGCCGTGGGTCGCTCGCCCCGGCTGACGTGGTTTTTCGTACTCCTGCAGCGGTCGCCGTCAAGCACGTCCAAATACGCCACTTTCGTGGGCGCTTTCGCGCTCTTTCGCGTCGCCGGTGTGCCAGCACTCACTCTGCCAAAAACGGCCAACATCCGAGCGGCGGTTCCCACTTTTGCGTCGGCGTCGTAAACCCCGCCCCGGCAGACGCGGTTTGCCCTACTCGTTCGACGGTCGCCGGCGAGCGCGTCGAAAGACGCCGATATCGTGCGCTAATTGGCGCTCCTTGGCTTCTCCGGAGTGCCGCCACTCACTCCTCCAAAAACGGCGAAGATCCGAGCGGCGTTCTCCACTTTCGCATCGGCGTCCCGAACTCCGCCCGGGCTGACGCGGTTTACCGTACTCGTGCGACGGTCGCCGCCGGGCACGTCGAAAGACGCCGATATCGTGCCGTAATCGGCCCCGTTTGGCTTCGCCCGAGTGCCAGCACTCACTCGGCCAAAAACGGCGAACATCCGAGCAGCGTTTCCCACTTTCGCATCGGCGTCCCGAAGCCCGCCCCGGCAGACGCGGTTTGCCCTACTCGAGCGACGGTCGCCGGCGATCACGTCGAAAGGCGCCGAATTCGTGCACGACTCGATGCTTCTTGGTCTCGCAGGAGGGCCGCCACTCACTCCTGCAAAAACGGCGAAGATCCGAGTTGCGCTTCCCACTTTTTCGTCGGCGTCCCGAACTACGCCCCGGCTGACGCGGTTTACCGTACTCGTGCGACGGTCGCCGGCGGGCACTTCAAAATACGCCGATTTCGTGGGCGCATTCACGCTGTTTCGCTTCCCCGGAGTGCCAACACTCACTCTGCCGAAAGCGGCGATCATCCGAGCGGCGGTTCCCACTTTTGCGTCGGCTTCGCAAACGGCGCCCCGGCAGACGCGCTCGTGCGACGTACTCGTGCGACGGTCGCCGGCGAGCACGTCGAAAGACGCCGATATCGTGCTCGAATCGACCCCGTTTCGCTTCGCCGGAGTGCTGCCAGTCACGGCGCAGAAAACGGCGAACAAGTGTTTTTTTTTTTTTCCTAGAATTTGTGTTATAGAAGGCACATTTGATATCGGACGATAATTTTCAACTTTATCACGCGCACCGATTTTCGTGTAGAGGTTTGCAAGTTTATGGGAATTTCTCCACTTGGAATAATGCGATTTAGTAGTACTACGAGAACTTCATGGATGTACTCAAGGGTACGGGGCAAGTCAGTTACGTCAACACCTGCAGATTTTTTACACTTCAAACTGAAAATTGTTGGTTGTGAGTCCTCGTGTGATATTAAAGGCCGATTCGCTAACACATAGAACAAAGAAAGAAAGGAAGAAAAAACGCCCGCGCTCGCTCAAGAAACCTGGGTTCGCAACAAGTGGCAACAACAAGCAACCGAGCGAGTGCGCCAAAACCCGTGGCGGCCGAACAAACGCGAAGTCCCAACCGCGTCAGCCGGGGCGGCACGGGACAGGAAAAATCACTTCAGCCGGGGCGGCGGGGCACCGAATAAACCTCGTCACCTCGTCGCAGGATAAAAGAGGAAACAAAAAGTCTAAACAGCGTCTGCTGGAGCGAATGCGTAATAAAACAACAACAACAACAAAAAAAAACACCCGCGCTCAAGAAGTCTGCAATCCTCACAAAAGGCGACTGTGACCGAGCAGCGTCAGCCGGGGCCGTGCGGAAACGGAAAAACCGCGACTACCGGGGCGTCGAGGCACCGAAAAATCCACTTCAGCCGCGGCGAAAAAAAAAACAAAAAGAAAGACGGAGGGGGGGGGGGAACCACGTCTGCCGGGGCGAAGGAAAAAAAAAAACGCGTCTGCCGGGGCGAGCCCGGGTGCGGCACCACCGGGAAAACTGTGGCAAACAGACATGGCGATCGAGTGAGTGGGCCGCCAGCCAGGCTCAGCCAAAAAGTGCAAAGTCCGAACTGCGTCAGCCGGGGCGGCAAAAACCGCGTCAGCCGGGGCGGCGCAAAAAACCGCGTCTGCCGGGGCGGCACGAAACCGCGTCAGCCGGGGCGGGGCGAAAACTGCGTCAGCCGGGGCGAAAAGAAAAAAAAAAAACGCGTCTGCCGGGGCAAGCCCGGGTGCGGCACCACCGGGAAAACTGTGGCAAACAGACATGGCGATCGAGTGAGTGGGCCGCCAGCCAGGCACAGCCGAAAAGTGCAAAGTCCGAACCGTGTCAGCCGGGGCGACGCAAAAACCGCGTCAGCCGGGGCGGCGCGAAAACCGCGTCAGCCGGGGCGGCACGAAACCGCGTCAGCCGGGGCGGCGCGAAAACTGCGTCAGCCGGGGCGGCGCGAAAACCTCGTCAGCCGGGGCGAGCGAAAAGGGGGGGGGGGGAACCACGTCTGCCGGGGCGAAAGAAAAAAAAAACGCGTCTGCCGGGGCGAGCCCGGGTGCGGCACCACCGGGAAGACTGTGGCAAACAGACATGGCGATCGAGTGAGTGGGCCGCCAGCCAGGCTCAGCCCAAAAAGTGCCAAGTCCGAACTGCGTCAGCCGGGGCGGCAAAAACCGCGTCAGCCGGGGCGGCGCGAAAACCGCGTCTGCCGGGGCGGCGCGAAAACTGCGTCAGCCGGGGCGAGCCCGGGTGCGGCACCACCGGGAAAACTGTGGCTAACAGACATGGCGATCGAGTGAGTGGGCCACCAGCCAGGCTCAGCCAAAAAGTGCCAAGTCCGAACTGCGTCAGCCGGGGCGGCAAAAACCGCGTCAGCCGGGGCGGCGCAAAAAAACCGCGTCTGCCGGGGCGGCACGAAACCGCGTCAGCCGGGGCGGCGCGAAAACTGCGTCAGCCGGGGCGAAAGAAAAAAAAAACGCGTCTGCCGGGGCGAGCCCGGGTGCGGCACCACCGGGAAAACTGTGGCAAACAGACATGGCGATCGAGTGAGTGGGCCGCCAGCCAGGCACAGCCGAAAAGTGCTAAGTCCGAACTGCGTCTGCCGGGGCGGCACGAAACCGCGTCAGCCGGGGCGGCGCGAAAACCGCGTCTGCCGGGGCGGCACGAAACCGCGTCAGCCGGGGCGGCGCGAAAACTGCGTCAGCCGGGGCGAGCCCGGGTGCGGCACCACCGGGAAAACTGTGGCAAACAGACATGGCGATCGAGTGAGTGGGCCGCCAGCCAGGCACAGCCGAAAAGTGCTAAGTCCGAACTGCGTCTGCCGGGGCGGCACGAAACCGCGTCAGCCGGGGCGGCGCGAAAACCGCGTCTGCCGGGGCGGCACGAAACCGCGTCAGCCGGGGCGGCGCGAAAACTGCGTCAGCCGGGGCGAGCCCGGGTGCGGCACCACCGGGAAAACTGTGGCAAACAGACATGGCGATCGAGTGAGTGGGCCGCCAGCCAGGCACAGCCGAAAAGTGCTAAGTCCGAACTGCGTCAGCCGGGGCGGCAAAAACCGCGTCAGCCGGGGCGGCGCAAAAAACCGCGTCTGCCGGGGCGGCACGAAACCGCGTCAGCCGGGGCGGCGCGAAAACTGCGTCAGCCGGGGCGAAAGAAAAAAAAAAACGCGTCTGCCGGGGCGAGCCCGGGTGCGGCACCACCGGGAAAACTGTGGCAAACAGACATGGCGATCGAGTGAGTGGGCCGCCAGCCAGGCACAGCCGAAAAGTGCTAAGTCCGAACTGCGTCTGCCGGGGCGGCACGAAACCGCGTCAGCCGGGGCGGCGCGAAAACCGCGTCTGCCGGGGCGGCACGAAACCGCGTCAGCCGGGGCGGCGCGAAAACTGCGTCAGCCGGGGCGAGCCCGGGTGCGGCACCACCGGGAAAACTGTGGCAAACAGACATGGCGATTGAGTGAGTGGGCCGCCAGCCAGGCACAGCCGAAAAGTGCCAAGTCCGAACTGCGTCTGCCGGGGCGGCACGAAACCGCGTCAGCCGGGGCGGCGCGAAAACCGCGTCTGCCGGGGCGGCACGAAACCGCGTCAGCCGGGGCGGCGCGAAAACTGCGTCAGCCGGGGCGAGCCCGGGTGCGGCACCACCGGGAAAACTGTGGCAAACAGACATGGCGATCGAGTGAGTGGGCCGCCAGCCAGGCACAGCCGAAAAGTGCTAAGTCCGAACTGCGTCAGCCGGGGCGGCAAAAACCGCGTCAGCCGGGGCGGCGCAAAAACCGCGTCTGCCGGGGCGAAATAAAAAAAAAAAACAAAGAAAAAAGCCCGCGCTTAATCAAAAGAAAACAAAGAAAAAAGCTTGCGCTTAATCAAAAGAAAACAAACAAAAAAAGTTCGCGCTTAAGCCTGGCGGTGGAACCACCGGGGCAAACAGACCTGGCGATCGAGTGAGTGGGCCGCCAGCCGGGGTGAGCCAAAAAGTGCAAAGTCCGAACCGCGTCAGCCGGGGCGACGCAAAAACCGCGTCAGCCGGGGCGGCGCGAAAACCGCGTCAGCCGGGGCGGCGCGAAAACCGCGTCAGCCGGGGCGGCGCAAAAACCGCGTCAGCCGGGGCGGCGCAAAAACTGCGTCAGCCGGGGCGGCACGGAAAAACGAAAACCGCGTCAGCCGGGGCGGCACGGAAAAACGAAAACCGCGTCAGCCGGGGCGACATCAAAATGAGGAAAAAAAAAAAACTGCCTTAGGACACCTGCGTACACTTTCATGCGTTTGGGCATATCTCTCTGTAACACGCGCGCCCCTCGTTACGCGCGGCACTCTGTTTTCTCCGACACCCATATTTCGGCGGCATGTGGCACGCGCGCCCGTCCCTACGCACGGCACACCGCAGTGCTTTCTCGATATTTTTCTTTTCCTCCAACACCGTCATCTATAGGCTTTTAGTGACCTGTTGCTCGTGGC
>NW_027464773.1:247500-250000 GCF_043290135.1 Rhipicephalus microplus | reverse complement strand
CAAAGGCTTGGATGTGTACTCCTTCTTGAAGCTGAGTTTCTAATAGGTCGCCTATTGTTATATTCCAACAGAGTGGGCTTAAAGGTGACCCCTGTGGGGAACCTGAAGTTAGTGTTTTCTTAATTTTTACTCCATCTGTTTCATAGATTATTTTCCTGTTCCGTAGAATATTGTCCGCCAGTTTTATTAGGTTGTTGGGACACTTATATTCTTCTAATTTCTGAATAACTACTTCGGGTTTTATAGAATTGAATGCGTTTTTAATATCTAGTGCTATTAGCATGCTGTTTAGCTTATCAATTTTCGCTTGGTTTATTCGTTTGATTATTTCTTCCAATGCCGTGGTTGTTGATGTCCCATGGGTAAATCCAAATTGTTTTTTGTTAAAATGGTGATTTTTAAACAAGAAATAATAGATTCTATCTTTTATGAGCTTTTCTAATATTTTTCCCAAAATCGAGTTAATAGCTATTGGGCGATATTTGTTTTCCTCGGATTTGTCCTCTCCGTTTCCTTTTGGAATCAATATAATTTTAGATTCTTTCCATCTTTGAGGAAAATGTCCGTGCTTTAAGCATGCATTAAAAAGATTGACAAAGAAAGTCTTATGCCTTTCATACATCACTTGTATGAGGTTAGTTTTTAGGTTGTCTGGTCCGGGGGTTACATCTTTCCTCAGATTTTTTACTATCTGCGTTACTTCAATCTCTGTAAATGGGAGGTCATCACTGGGTAAATTTCTTTCTCTCATTTCTGCTCCCGATGTCCAATTTCCTCCCTGTTTGTTATTGTTTATTGTGTCGTTGCTTGATTGTATTTGACTGTGTCCTGGCTCGTCATTTTCCATGCAGTTAGGGTATAAATTTCCTAGAATGTGTTCTATTGTTTCCTGAAGAGTCTTTGTGACTTCTCCATTTTCTTTTGTGATGCTTCTAAACATAACCTTGGTTTTCATCTTATTTCGTGCAATTTTATACGGTAGGATGAATGGATTTTTCGTAGCCTTAGTACATAGAGTTTTCCAACTGTTGTTTTTAGCCTGTTCTATCATGTTGTTATACGTGTCATGTTCTTTATAGTATTCCTTTTTGTATTGTTCTCTGATATCCCCTTTCGCCTTTTGATACCTCCTTCGTAGTGCTCTGACTCTCTTCCTTTCAATTTCTAGGTCTCTTGACCACCAAGTATTCGGTTTTTGTTTAGAAGGTTTTTTCTTTTTACTGAATTCCTTCTTAAGTTTCTCGATTTTCTCGTGTAGCGTATTCGCTATTTCTTCAATACTTTCCTTCGTGTTTATTTTCCCCTGGACTTCCTCAAACCAGGGATCAATTTGCAACTTTTCCATGACTTTTGTTTGCCCTTTTAACGTTAGGCCATATTCCTCTGGAAGTTCTTCATTTTTAATA
This sequence comes from Rhipicephalus microplus, assembly GCF_043290135.1. NCBI lineage: Eukaryota > Metazoa > Arthropoda > Arachnida > Ixodida > Ixodidae > Rhipicephalus > Rhipicephalus microplus. Next base: position 248,594 of record NW_027464773.1, on the reverse strand, counting down.
ACAACTTTAATGTATCTGTGATCGCTATGATTATAGGTTTTAAGTACTTCCCAGCTTTTAATATCCTGGTTTAGGTTTGCGTCACATATGGTGAGGTCAATCCAACCCCTCGCCCTACTTGTTTTAAATGTCGGAGGTGATTCTTTGGCATTTAATAATGTCAGGTTGTGTAATACTGTGAATTCTAATACTTTTTCACCTTTCTCATCCGTCTCCGTGCTTCCCCAAATTTGATGTTTTGAGTTGAAGTCACCCATTATTATCGTGTTAATGTCTATAAATTTCTGTAAAATGTTTCCTATTGCTGACATTGCCAGCTCGACGTTTTCATTCGGAGGACAGTAGCAGTTGATAATTACCAATTCTCTTTCACCTTTATTTATCTTGACTGCTATTAGTTTTTGTTCTATAATAATTGGGAAAGCGGTTATATTTTCTTTGTGTATTATGATGGCTGTCTTCGGGTCTTTGTTGTTGGCTATAACTTTATGCTTTAGCGGAAACCCTATGATTTTGTTGTTGAGCGAATATGGTTCTTGGAGTACAGATATGTCGAATTCTTCTTCTTGTTGAAAATTGTTTAGTGACTGATTTGCCTTAAATGCCCTGCCTAAATTTACCTGTATTATTTGTATTTCAGTGCTATTCGCCATTGTGCCTGTGTGTTGGGTACTCTTAGTTTAGTCTAGCTAGAATTTTGCCTTTCTCGGCCTGTACCTTTGTTATGTATACCGGGCATTCCCTGGACATCATAGAATGATCTGTCTCCGTGCGACCCTCAGTCTCGCAGATGTTGCAGTGCGATTCTGCTTCACATTCTCTTTGGTAGTGACCTCGTTGGCCACAGTTAATGCAGCGCTGGGGGCCATCGCAATCGGGAGCAATGTGGCCGTGCATGGCGCATCTTGTGCATCTGGGCCAAAAGATGTCGTCAAAGATCGGGCATCGTGACCAGCCGATGTTCAGTGCAGTTCGGCTTCCGATTGCTTTGTTTGCACTTCGATTTAGGGCAAGAATCACTGTCTTGCCTCTCTTGCCCGGCCATGTCTTCTTTATTGTTATGTCTTCTGGCGAGCACACCAAACGGTTTTGCC
>NW_027464773.1:230000-242500 GCF_043290135.1 Rhipicephalus microplus | reverse complement strand
CGGTCCCGTTTCGCTCGCAGCTACTCGGGGAATCCCTGTTGGTTTCTTTTCCTCCGCTTAGTGATATGCTTAAATTCAGCGGGTTGTCTCGCCTGATCTGAGGTCGACAGCGGATACATTCGCTTCCATCAACTTCCTGCACGACCGCGTGCGCTCGCCCTACCAAGTGCGCCCGCAACCCTGTACAGGGCCACTTCTTCACAAGGCTGGCAATCGGCTTCCCCGCTGCACGCGTGCGGCGCACAACCGGTGTGACGTGGAAGTGACGGGACACGTTCGTAAACCCATCGCGAACCGAGTACGACGCCCTACCAAGTGCGCCCGCAACCCTGTACAGGGTCACATCTTCACAAGGCTGGCAAGCGGCATTCCGCTGCGCGCGTGCGTCGTCCGAGCAGTTGCGTGATAAACGACCGTGTCGAAAGCCCAAACACCGCCGAGGCCAGTCGCCGCCGCCGCAAGGGCAGCCACGCAGCCTGGCGAGAGGCATCGTCTCGTGTAGCGTCGCCCCCGCCCCAACTGGAGTGGCCCAGTTTTTTGAACGGGACGGGAACTGCGAAGCACTTAGACCGACGGCGGACTACGACGAGAACGCCTTAAGCTTCGCCAACGTTTCGCCAACTCGTGCGGGAGACTTTTTCCGCTTCGCGGCAAGTCGTCGCGCCGTGCTCTCCGCATCAACCGCGTACGCAGCGAACCGCAAACGTCGGGCGCAGCCTCCTCACCTCCCTGCGCTTTGCGCGCGAACGTTCCCTGTTCGCGCGGCAAAGCCTGGAGGAGGCACGGCCCCGCAGCGTGTTCGAGCGCCCGGTCTACGGGACACCCTGCTTACTTCGAGGGCAACAAGCGCAACGCAAGGCTGCGATCTCGCGCACTTTGCGCACGGCTGGAGAAGCTTTGCTGGCCGGCTTTCGCTCCTCGTGTTTACCGTGCGTTAAAGTTGCGCGTCCGTGGCTCTCGCAGCTCTTGCGCGCCCGGTCGCAGAGAGGAGTACGCAACCTCGACCGCACTTTCCCTGCAGGCTTCCTTCCGACTCGAAGTCCTGCGGCGGTCTCAACGAGGTGCCACATCCTCAATGCAGTCGGTCGCCCCCGTTTCGGTTGGGCTCTGGCACGACGGTCGCCACCGTCTCGCCCTTGAGTGGCCGCTGTTGGCGCTCGCTGTGAGGTGTTCAGCGTGCTGTCCGTGTTGCCGACGCGGTCAAAACGAGTCGACGGCTCACGTTCCCTTGTGCGCCGAAGGCTCTCTTGATATGTGATCCGACCCTCAGACAGACGAAGCCAAGGGAAGACCCAAGGCCGCAATGTGCGTTCAAAGAATCAGTGCTCAGTGTGTCCTGCAATTCACACCAAGTCTCGCAGCTGGCTGCGTTCTTCATCGACCCGAGAACCGAGTGATCCACCGCTTAGAGTCGTGAAAAAGTGTTTGTTCAATTCCGTACAGTCAAAACCAAACGTTTCTGGCACTCGGCCAAACAGTGGCCAAGAAGGGCGCTTTTCAGCGCACGCTTGGACTCCAAAACTCTGCCGCGCCTTTTTCGGCTGCCGCAAATCGAGCAAACGGTGTGTTTCGGACGGCGTTTCGCTTTCGCTACTTGCGAGTGCTTTCGTGGTCCACCCCTCTATAAATACTCGGGAGGCGTCGAAGCCGGTTCTCCAAGCCGGACCCGTAGGTATCGTTGTGTGCTCGCTCTCATTGGCCCGCCTAACCAGAAAATGCCTGCGGTACACCCATTTGGATAAGAGTGCACGCAGATGCGGGCCTCGACGGCTACACATTTCCTCGGGCGGCCGCCTCCCGGCCTCCGTGGAGCGCGGGATGCACGGTCCCATCGACAAGCCTCTCCCGTTTTTACCGTGGCGTCGCGGTTCACCACGGCAGGCGGGTCGGTCTCCTCCGCATAAAAAGGGGGACCCCCGCTTTTTGTTCCACGAAATCGCACAAGCTTTTTTCGCATCCACGGTTTGCCACCGCACACCAAAATGCCGATCCGGCTGCCTACTTTAGCCAACAGGTGGAGCCAGGCGCGCCGTACTTGCGCGGCACTTCCCACGTCCACCGAAGTCGGTGCCAAGGACCACTTTCGGCGCCGGAGCCGCGTACGAGCCTACTCGAGGCGGAAGAACGAAGCCAGCAAGGGCCTGGCCGCAAGTGCGTTCAATTGTCGGGACGTCCAAGTCCCTCGTTCTTCCGTGCTTCCTCTTTCGGCAAGTCGTTGCGGCACCTTCCCAAAGCGCGCAGACCCGCTAATCGCGACGAGCGCGACGTGGCCGTGCCGCCTTTCCCTCGGCAGCAAGCAAAACGCCTGGCAACGTCGACGCTCCCCTAACCGCGATCTCGCACCGTGTTTCGTGTGGCGAATTCAAAAGCCGGCCGGCGCTGCTGCAACCATTACGGTCGGTACGCATACGCCGCGGAGGGCGGGACGGTCATCGGAGCGTGCGGTTCCTCCATCGAGTACTGCGCACCTCGGCCGTCGCATCGCCGTGCCATGACCGGCCGCGCGTCAACGCGAACCGGTGCCAGCGAGATCCCTCGCCTGCAAGAACCGACCGGCAGCCTCCGTCACCCGAGGACGCGGAGGCGCTTGCCGCGGACGGCGGGACGGTATGCACTGGTGCACAGCGGACCCGTCACATCGCCAGTTCCTTGACCGACCGCCGACGCTTGTGCCGTTCCTCTCGTACTTGGCAGTCGCCGCGCGATTGTCGGGTCTCGTTCTTGCACGCTCGAACGGTCGGGAGGGCACTCGGCTGGCGTTTCGGGAACGCGCAGCCTCGCCTTCTACCGACGTAACCACGACTCGCCGTTCGCGCTCCGCCGCTCCTGTTTACAGTACTAGGCGGTCCCGCAGCGGTCGGGTCGCGCATTTCGAGCGCTTCGAGCCACGGTGCAGTGGCGGGTCGAAAGCCGACCTATGAGTGCGTTGCGCCGTTTGTACCCGCGTCCGCCACCTGGCCGACCGTCCAAGGTCGCGGTGTTGGCGTCCGCTGGGCGCAACAATTTGTCACGGGGTGCCGCTCCACATTCAGGCAGCCCCGTGGGGAAAAGCCGACCCCGCGTCCAAACGGGGTCAGCGGCAGAAAGTGTCGGGCGCAGACGCAGCTGAGGCGCTCACCCTTCACAATCCGTTAATGATCCTTCCGCAGGTTCACCTACGGAAACCTTGTTACGACTTTTACTTCCTCTAAATGATCAAGTTTGGTCATCTTTCCAACAGACCGGCGCAACCGAAAGGCCGCGCCGGACATCGGTCCGAAGACCTCACTAAATCATTCAATCGGTAGTAGCGACGGGCGGTGTGTACAAAGGGCAGGGACGTAATCAACGCGAGCTTATGACTCGCGCTTACTGGGAATTCCTCGTTCAAGGGGAACAATTGCAAGCCCCTATCCCAATCACGAAAGAAGTTCCACGGGTTACCCAGTCTTTTCAGACAGGGATAAAGACACGCTGCTTCCTTCAGTGTAGCGCGCGTGCGGCCCCGGACATCTAAGGGCATCACAGACCTGTTATTGCTCTGTTTCGTGCGGCTAGGAGCCGCTTGTCCCTCTAAGAAGGTTGTAAGGTGCTGGGAACCCCGCACCTATTTAATAGGCTAGAGTCTCGTTCGTTATCGGAATTAACCAGACAAATCGCTCCACCAACTAAGAACGGCCATGCACCACCATCCACCGAATCAAGAAAGAGCTCTCAATCTGTCAATCCTCCCAGTGTCCGGGCCGGGTAAGTTTTCCCGTGTTGAGTCAAATTAAGCCGCAGGCTCCACTCCTGGTGGTGCCCTTCCGTCAATTCCTTTAAGTTTCAGCTTTGCAACCATACTTCCCCCGGAACCCAAATACTTTGGTTTCCCGGAAGCTGCCCGCCGAGTCATTTGAGTAACTCAGGCGGATCGCTGGTTGGCATCGTTTATGGTCAGAACTAGGGCGGTATCTGATCGCCTTCGAACCTCTGACTTTCGTTCTTGATCAATGAAAACATTCTTGGCAAATGCTTTCGCAGTAGTTCGTCTTGCGACGGTCCAAGAATTTCACCTCTAGCGCCGCAATACGAATGCCCCCGTCCGTCCCTCTTAATCATTACCTCGTATTCCAAAAACCAACAGAACAGAAACGAGGTCTTGTTCTATTATTCCATGCAAGTTTATTCAGGCGACTCGCCTGCGTTGAGCACTCTAATTTTTTCAAAGTAAAAGCACCGGCCATCTCGAGGCACACAATGAAGTGCACCAAGAAAGAACCGGCATGATGTTCAGTCCGAGCCGTCGCATCGGGTAGATGCACTACTCGTCTGGAACTGAGATCCAACTACGAGCTTTTTAACCGCAGCAGCTTTAGTATACGCTATTGGAGCTGGAATTACCGCGGCTGCTGGCACCAGACTTGCCCTCCAATTGATCCTCGTTAAAGGATTTAGAGTGTACTCATTTCAATTACGGGGCCTCAAAAGAGTCCCGTATTGTTATTTTTCGTCACTACCTCCCCGTGCCGGGAGTGGGTAATTTGCGCGCCTGCTGCCTTCCTTGGATGTGGTAGCCGTTTCTCAGGCTCCCTCTCCGGAATCGAACCCTGATTCTCCGTTACCCGTAACAACCATGGTAAGCAAGTAACCTACCATCGAAAGTTGATAAGGCAGACACTTGAAAGAAACGTCGCCGGCTCGTGGCCATGCGATCAGCACAAAGTTATCCAGAGTCACCACACAATACGGGCCGAAACCCGATCGATCTTGGTCTAATAAAAGCACCCGTTACCCAAAGGGCTCCAGGCTCACTGCATGTATTAGCTCTAGAATTGCCACAGTTATCCAAGTAGGAAGAAACGATCTAAGGAACCATAACTGATTTAATGAGCCATTCGCGGTTTCGCCTTATTTCGGCATGTACTTAGACATGCATGGCTTAATCTTTGAGACAAGCATATGATTACTGGCAGGATCAACCAGGTAATCGTTCGACTGCGCGTCCGTCCTCGCCTTCGGCGGGCCGGACGCAGTCTGTGTGCGGCGGAGGCCACCTTCAGGCGCCCCAACACGCTTATTTTGCACTCCGAGATGACGGCGTTCGAGCTCGCTACGGCACAACCTTCCCGAAAGACGAGTGGGAGCCGTGCGGCAAGAAGCACGTTCATGCTCGCTCTTTTTCGTTGCATCGACTCGGTCGCGCCGTGCGGGTTGCCCAAGCCCGCTGCACTGTCGGTGGACCGGCCGGAACTAGCAACGGAGCCGAGACTGCAAAGCCGCCAGACGACGGGTCACGCCCGCGTCTTCGGCGCTTTCGCATCTGAATCGCCCGAGGACGACACGGAACACACCTCGATATCGTGGTAAAACGGCACCGTCCGACAACCAGCCCCTAACGCATCAAGCGGATGAGGCTGCAGACGACTGCCGTGGATTCCCCTGGAGCAGACCCGAGGACACGCTTGACGAGGCCGAAGCCCGCCGCATATCAGACACCCGGTCGCTTTCGCGTACGCCGCTCACGAGAACCCCCACATAATAGCAGCGATAAGTACCCAGACCTCCTTGGGCACTAATACGAGCGTACTCGAGAAAATTTCACCGCGGGTGTGCCCCGAAACGTGTGGCACGTTGAGCGTGCCACAAGTCTACGTCGCTCTCAAACCCGCCGAGGTCGTAGAATTTGCGACCCTACTCACGAAATTCCCACCGAGGATACGGCCGCAAACGTACCGCACCTTGGGTAGGCCACGAGTTTGTGCAACACTACGCTGACGGCACAGCACCGAGGTCGTGCGCGCACGCACGGGAAAATTCCGCCGCGGTTTCTGCCGAAAACGTGAGGCACCACGACTCTCCGCAAGTTCGCGTCGACTGCGAAAGACCGAAGTCGTGAACGACGTGTCCGCTACTCGCCGCCGACACGCTGGACACCAAACGTACAACGACTCGACGGCGTCGTAGAGGCCCACGACGCGGTTTTCCTTAACGACGTCTCGGCGTGGCACCGACAGGTTAGAACGGCCGACCAACGTTCCCTGTCCGCCGTTCGGCTCAGTCGAAGGGCTCGGCGACTTCGGCAACGCTGCGAAGCCGCACGGTGACGCACGCCATGTCCCCATTTTTTTTTTTTTTCTTTCTGCGTCTGCCGGGGTGCCCCTATAATAGCAGCGATAAGCACCCAGACCGCCGTGGGTCGCTCGCCCCGGCTGACGTGGTTTTTCGTACTCCTGCGGCGGTCGCCGTCAAGCACGTCCAAATACGCTACTTTCGTGGGCGCATTCACGCTCTTTCGCTTCGCCGGAGTGCCAGCACTCACTCTGCCAAAAACGGCGAACATCCGAGCGGCGGTTCCCACTTTTGCGTCGGCGTCGCAAACCCCGCCCCGGCAGACGAGGTTTGCCGTACTCGTGCGACGGTGGCCGGCGGGCACGTCGAAAGACGCCGATATCGTGCGCGAATTGGCGCACCTTGGCTTCACCGGAGTGCCGCCACTGACTCCTCCAAAAACGGCGAAGATCCGAGCGGCGCTTCCCACTTTCGCATCGGCGTCCCGAACTCCGCCCCGGCTGACGCGGTTTACCGTACTCGTGCGACGGTCGCCGGCGAGCACGTGGAAAGACGCCGATATCGTGCCCGAATCGGCTCCGTTCGGCTTCGCCGGAGTGCCAGCACTGGCTCGGCGAAAGACGACGAACATCCGAGCGACGGTTCTCACTATTGCGTACGCGTCGCAAACCCCGCCCCGGCAGACGCACTTTGCCGTACTCGTGCGACGGTCGCCGGCGAGCACGTAGAAAGACGCCGATATCGTGCCGGAATCGGCCCCGTTTGGCTTCGCCGGAGTGCCAGCACTCACTCGGCCACAAACGGCGAACATCCGAGCGGCGGTTCCCACTTAGCCGTCGGCGTCCCGAACTCCGCCCCGGCAGACGCGGTTGCCGAGCTCGTGCGACTAGCGACCGCGAAGCCGTCTCGCGACGCCGCTTTCGTGCGCGGCTCCCACTGCGACCTGGGTCACCCGAGGTCGACGAGCAAAAAAGAATGTCGAAAAAAATTTTTTTTTTTTTGCGTCTGCCGGGGTGCCCCTATAATAGCAGCGATAAGCACCCAGACCGCCATGGGTCGCTCGCCCCGGCTGACGTGGTTTTTCGTTTTCCTGCGGTGGTCGTCGTCAAGCACGTCCAAACACGCCACTTTCGTGGGCGCATTCGCGCTCTTTCGCTTCGCCGGAGTGCCAGCACTCACTCTGCCAAAAACGGCGAACATCCTAGTGGCGGTTCCCACTTTTGCGTCGGCGTCGCCAACCCCGCCCCGGCATACGCGGTTTGCCGTACTCGTGCGGCGGTGGCCGGCGGGCACGTCGAAAGACACCGATATCGTGCGCGAGTCGATGCTTCTTGGTCTCGCAGGAGGGCCGCCACTCACTCCTGCAAAAACGGCGAAGATCCGAGCGGCGCTTCCCACTTTTTCGTCGGCATCGCAAACCTCGCCCCGGCAGACGCGCTTTGCCGTACTCGTGCGACGGTCGCCGGCGAGCACGTCGAAATACGCCGATATCGTGCCCGAATCGGCCCCGTTTCGCTTCGCCGGAGTGCCAGCACTCACTCGGCCAAAAACGGCGAACATCCGAGCAGCGGTACCCACTTAGCCGTCGGCATCCCGAACTCCGCGCCGGCTGACGCGGTTGCCGAGCTCGTGCGACTAGCGACCGCGAACGCGTCTCGCGACGCCGCTTTCGTGCGCGGCTCCCATTGCGACCTGGGTTACCCGAGCTCGACCAGCAAAAAAGAAGGTCGAAAAAAAATTTTTTTTTCTGCGTCTGCCGGGGTGCCCCTATAATAGCAGCGATAAGCACCCAGACCGCCGTGGGTCGCTCGCCCCGGCTGACGTGGTTTTTCGTACTCCTGCAGCGGTCGCCGTCAAGCACGTCCAAATACGCCACTTTCGTGGGCGCTTTCGCGCTCTTTCGCGTCGCCGGTGTGCCAGCACTCACTCTGCCAAAAACGGCGAACATCCTAGTGGCGGTTCCCACTTTTGCGTCGGCGTCGCCAACCCCGCCCCGGCATACGCGGTTTGCCGTACTCGTGCGGCGGTGGCCGGCGGGCACGTCGAAAGACACCGATATCGTGCGCGAGTCGATGCTTCTTGGTCTCGCAGGAGGGCCGCCACTCACTCCTGCAAAAACGGCGAAGATCCGAGCGGCGCTTCCCACTTTTTCGTCGGCATCGCAAACCTCGCCCCGGCAGACGCGCTTTGCCGTACTCGTGCGACGGTCGCCGGCGAGCACGTCGAAATACGCCGATATCGTGCCCGAATCGGCCCCGTTTCGCTTCGCCGGAGTGCCAGCACTCACTCGGCCAAAAACGGCGAACATCCGAGCAGCGGTACCCACTTAGCCGTCGGCATCCCGAACTCCGCGCCGGCTGACGCGGTTGCCGAGCTCGTGCGACTAGCGACCGCGAACGCGTCTCGCGACGCCGCTTTCGTGCGCGGCTCCCATTGCGACCTGGGTTACCCGAGCTCGACCAGCAAAAAAGAAGGTCGAAAAAAAATTTTTTTTTTCTGCGTCTGCCGGGGTGCCCCTATAATAGCAGCGATAAGCACCCAGACCGCCGTGGGTCGCTCGCCCCGGCTGACGTGGTTTTTCGTACTCCTGCAGCGGTCGCCGTCAAGCACGTCCAAATACGCCACTTTCGTGGGCGCTTTCGCGCTCTTTCGCGTCGCCGGTGTGCCAGCACTCACTCTGCCAAAAACGGCCAACATCCGAGCGGCGGTTCCCACTTTTGCGTCGGCGTCGTAAACCCCGCCCCGGCAGACGCGGTTTGCCCTACTCGTTCGACGGTCGCCGGCGAGCGCGTCGAAAGACGCCGATATCGTGCGCTAATTGGCGCTCCTTGGCTTCTCCGGAGTGCCGCCACTCACTCCTCCAAAAACGGCGAAGATCCGAGCGGCGTTCTCCACTTTCGCATCGGCGTCCCGAACTCCGCCCGGGCTGACGCGGTTTACCGTACTCGTGCGACGGTCGCCGCCGGGCACGTCGAAAGACGCCGATATCGTGCCGTAATCGGCCCCGTTTGGCTTCGCCCGAGTGCCAGCACTCACTCGGCCAAAAACGGCGAACATCCGAGCAGCGTTTCCCACTTTCGCATCGGCGTCCCGAAGCCCGCCCCGGCAGACGCGGTTTGCCCTACTCGAGCGACGGTCGCCGGCGATCACGTCGAAAGGCGCCGAATTCGTGCACGAATCGATGCTTCTTGGTCTCGCAGGAGGGCCGCCACTCACTCCTGCAAAAACGGCGAAGATCCGAGTTGCGCTTCCCACTTTTTCGTCGGCGTCCCGAACTACGCCCCGGCTGACGCGGTTTACCGTACTCGTGCGACGGTCGCCGGCGGGCACTTCATAATACGCCGATTTCGTGGGCGCATTCACGCTGTTTCGCTTCCCCGGAGTGCCAACACTCACTCTGCCGAAAGCGGCGATCATCCGAGCGGCGGTTCCCACTTTTGCGTCGGCTTCGCAAACGGCGCCCCGGCAGACGCGCTCGTGCGACGTACTCGTGCGACGGTCGCCGGCGAGCACGTCGAAAGACGCCGATATCGTGCTCGAATCGACCCCGTTTCGCTTCGCCGGAGTGCTGCCAGTCACGGCGCAGAAAACGGCGAACAAGTGTTTTTTTTTTTTCCTAGAATTTGTGTTATAGAAGGCACATTTGATATCGGACGATAATTTTCAACTTTATCACGCGCACCGATTTTCGTGTAGAGGTTTGCAAGTTTATGGGAATTTCTCCACTTGGAATAATGCGATTTAGTAGTACTACGAGAACTTCATGGATGTACTCAAGGGTACGGGGCAAGTCAGTTACGTCAACACCTGCAGATTTTTTACACTTCAAACTGAAAATTGTTGGTTGTGAGTCCTCGTGTGATATTAAAGGCCGATTCGCTAACACATAGAACAAAGAAAGAAAGGAAGAAAAAACGCCCGCGCTCGCTCAAGAAACCTGGGTTCGCAACAAGTGGCAACAACAAGCAACCGAGCGAGTGCGCCAAAACCCGTGGCGGCCGAACAAACGCGAAGTCCCAACCGCGTCAGCCGGGGCGGCACGGGACAGGAAAAATCACTTCAGCCGGGGCGGCGGGGCACCGAATAAACCTCGTCACCTCGTCGCAGGATAAAAGAGGAAACAAAAAGTCTAAACAGCGTCTGCTGGAGCGAATGCGTAATAAAACAACAACAACAACAAAAAAAAAAAACACCCGCGCTCAAGAAGTCTGCAATCCTCACAAAAGGCGACTGTGACCGAGCAGCGTCAGCCGGGGCCGTGCGGAAACGGAAAAACCGCGACTACCGGGGCGTCGAGGCACCGAAAAATCCACTTCAGCCGCGGCGAAAAAAAAAAACAAAAAGAAAGACGGAGGGGGGGGGGGAACCACGTCTGCCGGGGCGAAGGAAAAAAAAAAACGCGTCTGCCGGGGCGAGCCCGGGTGCGGCACCACCGGGAAAACTGTGGCAAACAGACATGGCGATCGAGTGAGTGGGCCGCCAGCCAGGCTCAGCCAAAAAGTGCAAAGTCCGAACTGCGTCAGCCGGGGCGGCAAAAACCGCGTCAGCCGGGGCGGCGCAAAAAACCGCGTCTGCCGGGGCGGCACGAAACCGCGTCAGCCGGGGCGGGGCGAAAACTGCGTCAGCCGGGGCGAAAAGAAAAAAAAAAACGCGTCTGCCGGGGCAAGCCCGGGTGCGGCACCACCGGGAAAACTGTGGCAAACAGACATGGCGATCGAGTGAGTGGGCCGCCAGCCAGGCACAGCCGAAAAGTGCAAAGTCCGAACCGTGTCAGCCGGGGCGACGCAAAAACCGCGTCAGCCGGGGCGGCGCGAAAACCGCGTCAGCCGGGGCGGCACGAAACCGCGTCAGCCGGGGCGGCGCGAAAACTGCGTCAGCCGGGGCGGCGCGAAAACCTCGTCAGCCGGGGCGAGCGAAAAGGGGGGGGGGGGAACCACGTCTGCCGGGGCGAAAGAAAAAAAAAACGCGTCTGCCGGGGCGAGCCCGGGTGCGGCACCACCGGGAAGACTGTGGCAAACAGACATGGCGATCGAGTGAGTGGGCCGCCAGCCAGGCTCAGCCCAAAAAGTGCCAAGTCCGAACTGCGTCAGCCGGGGCGGCAAAAACCGCGTCAGCCGGGGCGGCGCGAAAACCGCGTCTGCCGGGGCGGCGCGAAAACTGCGTCAGCCGGGGCGAGCCCGGGTGCGGCACCACCGGGAAAACTGTGGCTAACAGACATGGCGATCGAGTGAGTGGGCCACCAGCCAGGCTCAGCCAAAAAGTGCCAAGTCCGAACTGCGTCAGCCGGGGCGGCAAAAACCGCGTCAGCCGGGGCGGCGCAAAAAAACCGCGTCTGCCGGGGCGGCACGAAACCGCGTCAGCCGGGGCGGCGCGAAAACTGCGTCAGCCGGGGCGAAAGAAAAAAAAAACGCGTCTGCCGGGGCGAGCCCGGGTGCGGCACCACCGGGAAAACTGTGGCAAACAGACATGGCGATCGAGTGAGTGGGCCGCCAGCCAGGCACAGCCGAAAAGTGCTAAGTCCGAACTGCGTCTGCCGGGGCGGCACGAAACCGCGTCAGCCGGGGCGGCGCGAAAACCGCGTCTGCCGGGGCGGCACGAAACCGCGTCAGCCGGGGCGGCGCGAAAACTGCGTCAGCCGGGGCGAGCCCGGGTGCGGCACCACCGGGAAAACTGTGGCAAACAGACATGGCGATCGAGTGAGTGGGCCGCCAGCCAGGCACAGCCGAAAAGTGCTAAGTCCGAACTGCGTCTGCCGGGGCGGCACGAAACCGCGTCAGCCGGGGCGGCGCGAAAACCGCGTCTGCCGGGGCGGCACGAAACCGCGTCAGCCGGGGCGGCGCGAAAACTGCGTCAGCCGGGGCGAGCCCGGGTGCGGCACCACCGGGAAAACTGTGGCAAACAGACATGGCGATCGAGTGAGTGGGCCGCCAGCCAGGCACAGCCGAAAAGTGCTAAGTCCGAACTGCGTCAGCCGGGGCGGCAAAAACCGCGTCAGCCGGGGCGGCGCAAAAAACCGCGTCTGCCGGGGCGGCACGAAACCGCGTCAGCCGGGGCGGCGCGAAAACTGCGTCAGCCGGGGCGAAAGAAAAAAAAAACGCGTCTGCCGGGGCGAACCCGGGTGCGGCACCACCGGGAAAACTGTGGCAAACAGACATGGCGATCGAGTGAGTGGGCCGCCAGCCAGGCACAGCCGAAAAGTGCTAAGTCCGAACTGCGTCTGCCGGGGCGGCACGAAACCGCGTCAGCCGGGGCGGCGCGAAAACCGCGTCTGCCGGGGCGGCACGAAACCGCGTCAGCCGGGGCGGCGCGAAAACTGCGTCAGCCGGGGCGAGCCCGGGTGCGGCACCACCGGGAAAACTGTGGCAAACAGACATGGCGATTGAGTGAGTGGGCCGCCAGCCAGGCACAGCCGAAAAGTGCTAAGTCCGAACTGCGTCTGCCGGGGCGGCACGAAACCGCGTCAGCCGGGG
>NW_027464773.1:220000-225000 GCF_043290135.1 Rhipicephalus microplus | reverse complement strand
CCAGATGGGACATAATGTCCTTGATCGACCTGCCACCCTGCACTTGAAAGCGTGGGTCTGGGATCCTAGGTGGGGTTCGGTGCCCATGATCAACCAACAACCCCGCTTATTGGTGAAGTTCGGGTCTGGGATCTATTGGTGAACTCTTTGGTTCGGATCTACCAACAACCCATTGCGGTGATAAAGGAACGTGGCACTTGATGTTTTCCGTGTCAAGAAGTATACCATGGTGCGAATCCATGTAAATTCGTGCAGTGATTGCCCCTCCCAACGACGAAATTAAGCCACGGAGGGGAGTTATTTAGTTGGGTTTGTTGTGAGAGAATTTCCTTATTTTTATTTTTTTTTCTTTTTTTTTCTCATGACTCATATTTTCATTTTTCCAGTCCCAATGAGCACTGATGCATGGTTATGCTTGTACAATTTTTTCGTTTATTTTCTGAACTATTTCCTCTATCACTTCAACGCTTTCTTTGTCCCCAATCATCTCCAGTTTGGAGTTAGATGGTTTGGTGTATTTTTGTTTCAATTTTTTAATTTCCTTGGCTGTTAATTTGCATAAGTCTAAGTAGTGGTCGAATGATGGTGCTTCAACTCCGCACACACATTGCTCATGGTCTGTTATGGCAAATCGCTTGAAATAAAAGGGGAATCGGCCATGTCCTGTAACTGCCTGTACTAACCAGTAATTCGGTGGGAAAGATGTTGGGATGAGTTGTGTGTTCTTTATCCATTGATAAGTGTATGAATCTTTGCCTTGCAGATTCCAGTATTTATTCCATTCATGCCTGCCTTGTTTTCGAAGTTCATTTTTGATGAATGATATTGACATTGGAACTGAGTATTCTTCGCCCTCTTTGGTCGCCTCCTTAGCCAATTGGTCGGCAAGCTCGTTACCTGTAGTTCCCATGTGAGCCGGCGTATATACAAGTCTTACTTTAATATTTTCTAATTGGTTTAGTTGTTGTCTAATTTTATGAACGAATGGGTTCGTGTTATTTCGGTTTTTGAGAGCTTCTAGTGTTGATAAACTGTCTGTTACTATCTGGTATGTATGAATTTGGCTCATTGTGCCCATTTCTTTTATGGCTTCATAGATAGCTACAGTCTCAGCTTCGAAATTGTTTGAGTGCTCTGGAAGTTTCATTTGTTTGTATTTTATTGTTCTGCCCAACTTGTCTATGATGACGAAGGCTGCGCCAATTTTGTTTTCCATAGCCGATCCGTCGGTATAGAAGCTGTAGTCGGTTGCCTCGATTGACTTTGAGTAGTCATATTTTTTCTTTTTTGCTGGGTGTGTTTGGAATGGCCGAATCTTGGTGGCGATATCTTCTTTCCCGAAAGCCTGACCATTAAACACGAATGTTCCGTCTCCATGAATGATGTTAAAAATTGTGTTTTCTCTTTCTATTGTTATGTGTACCGGGGGAATGTTGCAGACAATATTTAGAGCTGCGTTCGATACTGTATGAAAAGATTTAGCAATTTTTGACAAGGGGATTCTCTGAATTGCCTTCAGTCTATTTATCTTCTCTGTGTTATTTTTGTTCCGTGCGGATATTGCCGGGTACCATATTGGAGAGCCATATACTATCATGCGTTCGATTCCCCGTAAGTAGATTTGTCGGAGGTGTTTTGGTGTCATGCCCCAGTTCATTCCTGTAAAATGTGCCAGACCAGACGTGATCCTTTGGATTCTTTGCTTCACCATTTTTAAATGTGGTATAAACGAAAGTTTGCTGTCGAATATCACCCCCAAAATTTTCGTTTGTTGGACTCTCTTAATTGAAATGCCATTAATTTTAATGACTGGAGATCTATTCTTGTACGCGGCCCCTAGGTTGATGAATTCACATTTCTCCAGGCTGAAGTTCAGCTCATTCCGGGTGCTCCATTCGTGTATGATCGTCAGTGCCTTCGCCGCCTCCGCTTCTAGTTTGGCTCTACTTT
Organism: Rhipicephalus microplus; assembly: GCF_043290135.1. NCBI lineage: Eukaryota > Metazoa > Arthropoda > Arachnida > Ixodida > Ixodidae > Rhipicephalus > Rhipicephalus microplus. The sequence goes on along the minus strand of NW_027464773.1, from coordinate 223,050 downwards.
TACCCCTAACCACTAGTGTTAAATCATCCGCGAATGCTTGTATTGTGGTAGTTTCTGGCATTTCTGCCACTAACAATTCGGAAACAATTACATTCCATAGAAACGGACTTAAGGGGGAGCCTTGTGGTGCTCCTTTGTTTAGCTTTAGCTGTATTTTGTTTTTCCCCAGTTCATAACTGATTGATCTATCTTCTAGCATGTGCAATACCAATTGACTCAGATCCTTGGGTATTTCTAAATCCCTAAATCTTTTTTTTACTCTATCGACAATTATATTTCCAAATGCGTTGGTTATGTCTAATGAAATTACTATGATGTTGTCTTTGTTTTCAAGGGAATGTACTATGTCCCGTTTTAGTTTATACAGTGCGGTGATGGCCGATTTGCCATTTGTAAATCCAAATTGATTGTCCGGGAAGAGATTATTTGTTTCAAAGTAATAATAGAGACGATGATATAGCAGCTTTTCGAAGATTTTCCCGAGTATAGAATTTATGGCAATGGGTCTAAATTTGTGGGCTGCCTGCGGGCTGTGTTCTCTGCTTTTGGGGATTAGAATGACTTTTGATGTTTTCCAGGCAGAAGGGAAATGTCCGAATTGGAGTGCTGCATTGAATATCTTAATAAAGAATTGCTTGTGCGCGTGGTAGAGTGATTGCATAAATCCGGTATTTATCTGGTCGGGTCCTGGGCTGATCTTCCTTCTAATATTATTTATAACGTGGTCGACTTCCAGTTCGGTTAGTTCAATAATCTCCCTTGCGTCGTCTTCTGTTTCCTTATGGATGCTGTCGTTTTGCATTGTTTCCGAGGTGGTAGCTTCAGTTCCGTAGAGGTTTTGCAATATATATCGAACGGTTTCCTCTTTGGTCTTTGTTTCTTCTCCATTTTCTTTTATGAGACTCTGGAAGACTACCTCTCTTTTTATTTTATCAGCCGCTATTTTGTATGGAAGGGAGAAGGGGTTCTTGTCCTGCTTACTGCAATAATCCTTCCAGGATTTATTCTTGGCGTCCTGTATTTCTTTCTGATATTGTTTGAGTCCTTCGAGGTAAAGTGATTTAAAGTGACTCCTCAGGTCATCGGTGCATCTTTGGTATCGCCTTCGCATCGCTCGTACTTTTTTCCTTTGAATTTCTAACTCTGGCTTCCACCACGGCTTTTGTTTTTGATCTACTTTCTTCACGTTCTTTGCAAATTTCTTTTTTAAGTCTTCTATTTTTTTGTAAAACTGGGTCACTATAATTTCTAGTTGGTTCTTGTTTTCTATTTTTCTTTGTGCCGTATCCTTGATCCATAAGTCTCGACATAATGCGTCCAATACCTTCTTTTCGCCCATTTTGGTAAGACGTTTCTCTTTTGTGCTGGTGATCTCAAAAAATTCCACTTTGATGTACCGGTGATCGCTGCCGCTTTCCTCGTCCATCACCTCCCAAGTTCTTAATTGTCTGAGCAATGGCGTGGAACAAATTGTGAGATCTATCCAGCTCCTTCCGTTTTTTGTTTGAAAAGTTGGCTGGGACTGGGGATCATTGAGCACATTGAGGTCGTGGCGGTTTACAAATTCTGCTAATTCCAAACCTCTCTTGTCTGTTACCTCTCCTCCCCATATTGTGTTTTTAGAATTAAAGTCACCTACCAGGAGTACATTTTCTCCTGGCTGGATTTGTCTTAGGAATTGTTCAATTTCTAGTATTAGAGGTAGTGTATCTGTCTGTGGTGGGAAGTAACAGTTTATTGTTATTAACTCTACGTTGTTCCAGGTTAGCTTAACAATTATTATTGTTTGTGTTGTTCTCATAGGAAATATTTCGATGTTTTCATTATGTATTATTGTTGCGGTTTTTGGATTGTCGCTGCCCTGTATAATTCGAGTTTTTAATGGGAAACCTATTACTTTGTTTTTTAAAAAGTATGGTTCTTGTAAAAAAGAGATGTCTTGTTTGTGATCTAAGTGAGTGACGTTAATGTTCTTTGTTGCTTGGAATGAGCGGCCTAGGTTTATTTGAAGTATGCTCAGTGATTGCGTACTGTTCATGTTGTTTGTGTTCTCCTTTCCCCTTTCCCCTTTCTCTTACTTATCGGTTTTAGGACCTTCTTCTCTGGTTTGTATTTCGGTTAAGCCTTTATACCTTTATAGATGGGCTATTATTTCTCTGGTCCGTCTTGCCTGTGCCTCTTTAAACACCGGGCAGTCCAGGCTCAAGAACGAGTGGTCTCTGTTCGCAAGGGGGAGTTCGCGTTCACAGGCACAGCAGTTTTTCTCTGTGCTCTTGCACTGCCTGAGATGGTGTGCCCCCCCGCAGTCAGTGCACCTTGGCTGCCCCCTGCAGAACAGTAGATAGGGACAGTGGGAATCTCGTTAATCCATTCATGCGCGTCACTAATTAGATGACGAGGCATTTGGCTATTTTTTTTTTTTTTTTTTTTTTTTTTTTTTTTTTTTTTTTTTTTTTTTTTTTTTTTTTTTTTTTTTTTTTTCCAGATACCACAATCCACCCACTTGGAGATTAACTTGAGGGTTGCCTGCCGTCCTACGATAGGCGTCTCCTCCTCCAATACTGGTAGAGATGCAGGATCAAAGAAAACTTGTCCTCTGAAAGGCAGAGGGACCAAAAGAACGCACCCCGACTTGTGGTGCTGGGACCTTGATTAGCCCTGGGAGCCCACTCCCCGACGAACGACCGCTGTCGACATTTGGTGCATTTTAAAAGCCGCCAGCCCCCCTTGTAGGCACCTTATCGTCATCATTTTGAAGTCATTCCTTGTCAATCCCACCTCCTGCAGAGTCCTCACAGATTCACCCGCCCATGTTCCTCTATATGACAGGGTGACACTAGAGACGGTAGGCGTAGGTGAGACTTGGAAAAGCAGATCAGGGATTTTGTATTTATCGCATTTGTGGTGATGAGCCTCCGTAAGTTCAACTCGCGTGCTCACCACCTGCACATCCAGGATATGGGATTTCTCCCGCTTTATGATGACAAGATCCGGGATCTTCGTACCCTGTGATGTTTTGAAGTGTCTTTCTTGCTGCACCTGCCATCCAA
>NW_027464773.1:207500-215000 GCF_043290135.1 Rhipicephalus microplus | reverse complement strand
AACGACGTGTCCGCTACTCGCCGCCGACACGCTGGACACCAAACGTACAACGACTCGACGGCGTCGTAGAGGCCCACGACGCGGTTTTCCTTAACGACGTCTCGGCGTGGCACCGACAGGTTAGAACGGCCGACCAACGTTCCCTGTCCGCCGTTCGGCTCAGTCGAAGGGCTCGGCGACTTCGGCAACGCTGCGAAGCCGCACGGTGACGCACGCCATGTCCCCATTTTTTTTTTTTTTCTTTCTGCGTCTGCCGGGGTGCCCCTATAATAGCAGCGATAAGCACCCAGACCGCCGTGGGTCGCTCGCCCCGGCTGACGTGGTTTTTCGTACTCCTGCGGCGGTCGCCGTCAAGCACGTCCAAATACGCTACTTTCGTGGGCGCATTCACGCTCTTTCGCTTCGCCGGAGTGCCAGCACTCACTCTGCCAAAAACGGCGAACATCCGAGCGGCGGTTCCCACTTTTGCGTCGGCGTCGCAAACCCCGCCCCGGCAGACGAGGTTTGCCGTACTCGTGCGACGGTGGCCGGCGGGCACGTCGAAAGACGCCGATATCGTGCGCGAATTGGCGCACCTTGGCTTCACCGGAGTGCCGCCACTGACTCCTCCAAAAACGGCGAAGATCCGAGCGGCGCTTCCCACTTTCGCATCGGCGTCCCGAACTCCGCCCCGGCTGACGCGGTTTACCGTACTCGTGCGACGGTCGCCGGCGAGCACGTGGAAAGACGCCGATATCGTGCCCGAATCGGCTCCGTTCGGCTTCGCCGGAGTGCCAGCACTGGCTCGGCGAAAGACGACGAACATCCGAGCGACGGTTCTCACTATTGCGTACGCGTCGCAAACCCCGCCCCGGCAGACGCACTTTGCCGTACTCGTGCGACGGTCGCCGGCGAGCACGTAGAAAGACGCCGATATCGTGCCGGAATCGGCCCCGTTTGGCTTCGCCGGAGTGCCAGCACTCACTCGGCCACAAACGGCGAACATCCGAGCGGCGGTTCCCACTTAGCCGTCGGCGTCCCGAACTCCGCCCCGGCAGACGCGGTTGCCGAGCTCGTGCGACTAGCGACCGCGAAGCCGTCTCGCGACGCCGCTTTCGTGCGCGGCTCCCACTGCGACCTGGGTCACCCGAGGTCGACGAGCAAGAAAGAATGTCGAAAAAAAATTTTTTTTTTTTTGCGTCTGCCGGGGTGCCCCTATAATAGCAGCGATAAGCACCCAGACCGCCATGGGTCGCTCGCCCCGGCTGACGTGGTTTTTCGTTTTCCTGCGGTGGTCGTCGTCAAGCACGTCCAAACACGCCACTTTCGTGGGCGCATTCGCGCTCTTTCGCTTCGCCGGAGTGCCAGCACTCACTCTGCCAAAAACGGCGAACATCCTAGTGGCGGTTCCCACTTTTGCGTCGGCGTCGCCAACCCCGCCCCGGCATACGCGGTTTGCCGTACTCGTGCGGCGGTGGCCGGCGGGCACGTCGAAAGACACCGATATCGTGCGCGAGTCGATGCTTCTTGGTCTCGCAGGAGGGCCGCCACTCACTCCTGCAAAAACGGCGAAGATCCGAGCGGCGCTTCCCACTTTTTCGTCGGCATCGCAAACCTCGCCCCGGCAGACGCGCTTTGCCGTACTCGTGCGACGGTCGCCGGCGAGCACGTCGAAATACGCCGATATCGTGCCCGAATCGGCCCCGTTTCGCTTCGCCGGAGTGCCAGCACTCACTCGGCCAAAAACGGCGAACATCCGAGCAGCGGTACCCACTTAGCCGTCGGCATCCCGAACTCCGCGCCGGCTGACGCGGTTGCCGAGCTCGTGCGACTAGCGACCGCGAACGCGTCTCGCGACGCCGCTTTCGTGCGCGGCTCCCATTGCGACCTGGGTTACCCGAGCTCGACCAGCAAAAAAGAAGGTCGAAAAAAAATTTTTTTTTTCTGCGTCTGCCGGGGTGCCCCTATAATAGCAGCGATAAGCACCCAGACCGCCGTGGGTCGCTCGCCCCGGCTGACGTGGTTTTTCGTACTCCTGCAGCGGTCGCCGTCAAGCACGTCCAAATACGCCACTTTCGTGGGCGCTTTCGCGCTCTTTCGCGTCGCCGGTGTGCCAGCACTCACTCTGCCAAAAACGGCGAACATCCTAGTGGCGGTTCCCACTTTTGCGTCGGCGTCGCCAACCCCGCCCCGGCATACGCGGTTTGCCGTACTCGTGCGGCGGTGGCCGGCGGGCACGTCGAAAGACACCGATATCGTGCGCGAGTCGATGCTTCTTGGTCTCGCAGGAGGGCCGCCACTCACTCCTGCAAAAACGGCGAAGATCCGAGCGGCGCTTCCCACTTTTTCGTCGGCATCGCAAACCTCGCCCCGGCAGACGCGCTTTGCCGTACTCGTGCGACGGTCGCCGGCGAGCACGTCGAAATACGCCGATATCGTGCCCGAATCGGCCCCGTTTCGCTTCGCCGGAGTGCCAGCACTCACTCGGCCAAAAACGGCGAACATCCGAGCAGCGGTACCCACTTAGCCGTCGGCATCCCGAACTCCGCGCCGGCTGACGCGGTTGCCGAGCTCGTGCGACTAGCGACCGCGAACGCGTCTCGCGACGCCGCTTTCGTGCGCGGCTCCCATTGCGACCTGGGTTACCCGAGCTCGACCAGCAAAAAAGAAGGTCGAAAAAAAATTTTTTTTTTCTGCGTCTGCCGGGGTGCCCCTATAATAGCAGCGATAAGCACCCAGACCGCCGTGGGTCGCTCGCCCCGGCTGACGTGGTTTTTCGTACTCCTGCAGCGGTCGCCGTCAAGCACGTCCAAATACGCCACTTTCGTGGGCGCTTTCGCGCTCTTTCGCGTCGCCGGTGTGCCAGCACTCACTCTGCCAAAAACGGCCAACATCCGAGCGGCGGTTCCCACTTTTGCGTCGGCGTCGTAAACCCCGCCCCGGCAGACGCGGTTTGCCCTACTCGTTCGACGGTCGCCGGCGAGCGCGTCGAAAGACGCCGATATCGTGCGCTAATTGGCGCTCCTTGGCTTCTCCGGAGTGCCGCCACTCACTCCTCCAAAAACGGCGAAGATCCGAGCGGCGTTCTCCACTTTCGCATCGGCGTCCCGAACTCCGCCCGGGCTGACGCGGTTTACCGTACTCGTGCGACGGTCGCCGCCGGGCACGTCGAAAGACGCCGATATCGTGCCGTAATCGGCCCCGTTTGGCTTCGCCCGAGTGCCAGCACTCACTCGGCCAAAAACGGCGAACATCCGAGCAGCGTTTCCCACTTTCGCATCGGCGTCCCGAAGCCCGCCCCGGCAGACGCGGTTTGCCCTACTCGAGCGACGGTCGCCGGCGATCACGTCGAAAGGCGCCGAATTCGTGCACGAATCGATGCTTCTTGGTCTCGCAGGAGGGCCGCCACTCACTCCTGCAAAAACGGCGAAGATCCGAGTTGCGCTTCCCACTTTTTCGTCGGCGTCCCGAACTACGCCCCGGCTGACGCGGTTTACCGTACTCGTGCGACGGTCGCCGGCGGGCACTTCAAAATACGCCGATTTCGTGGGCGCATTCACGCTGTTTCGCTTCCCCGGAGTGCCAACACTCACTCTGCCGAAAGCGGCGATCATCCGAGCGGCGGTTCCCACTTTTGCGTCGGCTTCGCAAACGGCGCCCCGGCAGACGCGCTCGTGCGACGTACTCGTGCGACGGTCGCCGGCGAGCACGTCGAAAGACGCCGATATCGTGCTCGAATCGACCCCGTTTCGCTTCGCCGGAGTGCTGCCAGTCACGGCGCAGAAAACGGCGAACAAGTGTTTTTTTTTTTTTCCTAGAATTTGTGTTATAGAAGGCACATTTGATATCGGACGATAATTTTCAACTTTATCACGCGCACCGATTTTCGTGTAGAGGTTTGCAAGTTTATGGGAATTTCTCCACTTGGAATAATGCGATTTAGTAGTACTACGAGAACTTCATGGATGTACTCAAGGGTACGGGGCAAGTCAGTTACGTCAACACCTGCAGATTTTTTACACTTCAAACTGAAAATTGTTGGTTGTGAGTCCTCGTGTGATATTAAAGGCCGATTCGCTAACACATAGAACAAAGAAAGAAAGGAAGAAAAAACGCCCGCGCTCGCTCAAGAAACCTGGGTTCGCAACAAGTGGCAACAACAAGCAACCGAGCGAGTGCGCCAAAACCCGTGGCGGCCGAACAAACGCGAAGTCCCAACCGCGTCAGCCGGGGCGGCACGGGACAGGAAAAATCACTTCAGCCGGGGCGGCGGGGCACCGAATAAACCTCGTCACCTCGTCGCAGGATAAAAGAGGAAACAAAAAGTCTAAACAGCGTCTGCTGGAGCGAATGCGTAATAAAACAACAACAACAACAAAAAAAAAAACACCCGCGCTCAAGAAGTCTGCAATCCTCACAAAAGGCGACTGTGACCGAGCAGCGTCAGCCGGGGCCGTGCGGAAACGGAAAAACCGCGACTACCGGGGCGTCGAGGCACCGAAAAATCCACTTCAGCCGCGGCGAAAAAAAAAACAAAAAGAAAGACGGAGGGGGGGGGGGGAACCACGTCTGCCGGGGCGAAGGAAAAAAAAAACGCGTCTGCCGGGGCGAGCCCGGGTGCGGCACCACCGGGAAAACTGTGGCAAACAGACATGGCGATCGAGTGAGTGGGCCGCCAGCCAGGCTCAGCCAAAAAGTGCAAAGTCCGAACTGCGTCAGCCGGGGCGGCAAAAACCGCGTCAGCCGGGGCGGCGCAAAAAACCGCGTCTGCCGGGGCGGCACGAAACCGCGTCAGCCGGGGCGGGGCGAAAACTGCGTCAGCCGGGGCGAAAAGAAAAAAAAAAAACGCGTCTGCCGGGGCAAGCCCGGGTGCGGCACCACCGGGAAAACTGTGGCAAACAGACATGGCGATCGAGTGAGTGGGCCGCCAGCCAGGCACAGCCGAAAAGTGCAAAGTCCGAACCGTGTCAGCCGGGGCGACGCAAAAACCGCGTCAGCCGGGGCGGCGCGAAAACCGCGTCAGCCGGGGCGGCACGAAACCGCGTCAGCCGGGGCGGCGCGAAAACTGCGTCAGCCGGGGCGGCGCGAAAACCTCGTCAGCCGGGGCGAGCGAAAAGGGGGGGGGGGGGAACCACGTCTGCCGGGGCGAAAGAAAAAAAAAACGCGTCTGCCGGGGCGAGCCCGGGTGCGGCACCACCGGGAAGACTGTGGCAAACAGACATGGCGATCGAGTGAGTGGGCCGCCAGCCAGGCTCAGCCCAAAAAGTGCCAAGTCCGAACTGCGTCAGCCGGGGCGGCAAAAACCGCGTCAGCCGGGGCGGCGCGAAAACCGCGTCTGCCGGGGCGGCGCGAAAACTGCGTCAGCCGGGGCGAGCCCGGGTGCGGCACCACCGGGAAAACTGTGGCTAACAGACATGGCGATCGAGTGAGTGGGCCACCAGCCAGGCTCAGCCAAAAAGTGCCAAGTCCGAACTGCGTCAGCCGGGGCGGCAAAAACCGCGTCAGCCGGGGCGGCGCAAAAAAACCGCGTCTGCCGGGGCGGCACGAAACCGCGTCAGCCGGGGCGGCGCGAAAACTGCGTCAGCCGGGGCGAAAGAAAAAAAAAACGCGTCTGCCGGGGCGAGCCCGGGTGCGGCACCACCGGGAAAACTGTGGCAAACAGACATGGCGATCGAGTGAGTGGGCCGCCAGCCAGGCACAGCCGAAAAGTGCTAAGTCCGAACTGCGTCTGCCGGGGCGGCACGAAACCGCGTCAGCCGGGGCGGCGCGAAAACCGCGTCTGCCGAGGCGGCACGAAACCGCGTCAGCCGGGGCGGCGCGAAAACTGCGTCAGCCGGGGCGAGCCCGGGTGCGGCACCACCGGGAAAACTGTGGCAAACAGACATGGCGATCGAGTGAGTGGGCCGCCAGCCAGGCACAGCCGAAAAGTGCTAAGTCCGAACTGCGTCTGCCGGGGCGGCACGAAACCGCGTCAGCCGGGGCGGCGCGAAAACCGCGTCTGCCGGGGCGGCACGAAACCGCGTCAGCCGGGGCGGCGCGAAAACTGCGTCAGCCGGGGCGAGCCCGGGTGCGGCACCACCGGGAAAACTGTGGCAAACAGACATGGCGATCGAGTGAGTGGGCCGCCAGCCAGGCACAGCCGAAAAGTGCTAAGTCCGAACTGCGTCAGCCGGGGCGGCAAAAACCGCGTCAGCCGGGGCGGCGCAAAAAACCGCGTCTGCCGGGGCGGCACGAAACCGCGTCAGCCGGGGCGGCGCGAAAACTGCGTCAGCCGGGGCGAAAGAAAAAAAAAACGCGTCTGCCGGGGCGAGCCCGGGTGCGGCACCACCGGGAAAACTGTGGCAAACAGACATGGCGATCGAGTGAGTGGGCCGCCAGCCAGGCACAGCCGAAAAGTGCTAAGTCCGAACTGCGTCTGCCGGGGCGGCACGAAACCGCGTCAGCCGGGGCGGCGCGAAAACCGCGTCTGCCGGGGCGGCACGAAACCGCGTCAGCCGGGGCGGCGCGAAAACTGCGTCAGCCGGGGCGAGCCCGGGTGCGGCACCACCGGGAAAACTGTGGCAAACAGACATGGCGATTGAGTGAGTGGGCCGCCAGCCAGGCACAGCCGAAAAGTGCTAAGTCCGAACTGCGTCTGCCGGGGCGGCACGAAACCGCGTCAGCCGGGGCGGCGCGAAAACCGCGTCTGCCGGGGCGGCACGAAACCGCGTCAGCCGGGGCGGCGCGAAAACTGCGTCAGCCGGGGCGAGCCCGGGTGCGGCACCACCGGGAAAACTGTGGCAAACAGACATGGCGATCGAGTGAGTGGGCCGCCAGCCAGGCACAGCCGAAAAGTGCTAAGTCCGAACTGCGTCAGCCGGGGCGGCAAAAACCGCGTCAGCCGGGGCGGCGCAAAAACCGCGTCTGCCGGGGCGAAATAAAAAAAAAAAACAAAGAAAAAAGCCCGCGCTTAATCAAAAGAAAACAAAGAAAAAAGCTTGCGCTTAATCAAAAGAAAACAAACAAAAAAAGTTCGCGCTTAAGCCTGGCGGTGGAACCACCGGGGCAAACAGACCTGGCGATCGAGTGAGTGGGCCGCCAGCCGGGGTGAGCCAAAAAGTGCAAAGTCCGAACCGCGTCAGCCGGGGCGACGCAAAAACCGCGTCAGCCGGGGCGGCGCGAAAACCGCGTCAGCCGGGGCGGCGCGAAAACCGCGTCAGCCGGGGCGGCGCAAAAACCGCGTCAGCCGGGGCGGCGCAAAAACTGCGTCAGCCGGGGCGGCACGGAAAAACGAAAACCGCGTCAGCCGGGGCGGCACGGAAAAACGAAAACCGCGTCAGCCGGGGCGACATCAAAATGAGGAAAAAAAAAAAAAACTGCCTTAGGACACCTGCGTACACTTTCATGCGTTTGGGCATATCTCTCTGTAACACGCGCGCCCCTCGTTACGCGCGGCACTCTGTTTTCTCCGACACCCATATTTCGGCGGCATGTGGCACGCGCGCCCGTCCCTACGCACGGCACACCGCAGTGCTTTCTCGA
>NW_027464773.1:190000-200000 GCF_043290135.1 Rhipicephalus microplus | reverse complement strand
GCAAGTCGTTGCGGCACCTTCCCAAAGCGCGCAGACCCGCTAATCGCGACGAGCGCGACGTGGCCGTGCCGCCTTTCCCTCGGCAGCAAGCAAAACGCCTGGCAACGTCGACGCTCCCCTAACCGCGATCTCGCACCGTGTTTCGTGTGGCGAATTCAAAAGCCGGCCGGCGCTGCTGCAACCATTACGGTCGGTACGCATACGCCGCGGAGGGCGGGACGGTCATCGGAGCGTGCGGTTCCTCCATCGAGTACTGCGCACCTCGGCCGTCGCATCGCCGTGCCATGACCGGCCGCGCGTCAACGCGAACCGGTGCCAGCGAGATCCCTCGCCTGCAAGAACCGACCGGCAGCCTCCGTCACCCGAGGACGCGGAGGCGCTTGCCGCGGACGGCGGGACGGTATGCACTGGTGCACAGCGGACCCGTCACATCGCCAGTTCCTTGACCGACCGCCGATGCTTGTGCCGTTCCTCTCGTACTTGGCAGTCGCCGCGCGATTGTCGGGTCTCGTTCTTGCACGCTCGAACGGTCGGGAGGGCACTCGGCTGGCGTTTCGGGAACGCGCAGCCTCGCCTTCTACCGACGTAACCACGACTCGCCGTTCGCGCTCCGCCGCTCCTGTTTACAGTACTAGGCGGTCCCGCAGCGGTCGGGTCGCGCATTTCGAGCGCTTCGAGCCACGGTGCAGTGGCGGGTCGAAAGCCGACCTATGAGTGCGTTGCGCCGTTTGTACCCGCGTCCGCCACCTGGCCGACCGTCCAAGGTCGCGGTGTTGGCGTCCGCTGGGCGCAACAATTTGTCACGGGGTGCCGCTCCACATTCAGGCAGCCCCGTGGGGAAAAGCCGACCCCGCGTCCAAACGGGGTCAGCGGCAGAAAGTGTCGGGCGCAGACGCAGCTGAGGCGCTCACCCTTCACAATCCGTTAATGATCCTTCCGCAGGTTCACCTACGGAAACCTTGTTACGACTTTTACTTCCTCTAAATGATCAAGTTTGGTCATCTTTCCAACAGACCGGCGCAACCGAAAGGCCGCGCCGGACATCGGTCCGAAGACCTCACTAAATCATTCAATCGGTAGTAGCGACGGGCGGTGTGTACAAAGGGCAGGGACGTAATCAACGCGAGCTTATGACTCGCGCTTACTGGGAATTCCTCGTTCAAGGGGAACAATTGCAAGCCCCTATCCCAATCACGAAAGAAGTTCCACGGGTTACCCAGTCTTTTCAGACAGGGATAAAGACACGCTGCTTCCTTCAGTGTAGCGCGCGTGCGGCCCCGGACATCTAAGGGCATCACAGACCTGTTATTGCTCTGTTTCGTGCGGCTAGGAGCCGCTTGTCCCTCTAAGAAGGTTGTAAGGTGCTGGGAACCCCGCACCTATTTAATAGGCTAGAGTCTCGTTCGTTATCGGAATTAACCAGACAAATCGCTCCACCAACTAAGAACGGCCATGCACCACCATCCACCGAATCAAGAAAGAGCTCTCAATCTGTCAATCCTCCCAGTGTCCGGGCCGGGTAAGTTTTCCCGTGTTGAGTCAAATTAAGCCGCAGGCTCCACTCCTGGTGGTGCCCTTCCGTCAATTCCTTTAAGTTTCAGCTTTGCAACCATACTTCCCCCGGAACCCAAATACTTTGGTTTCCCGGAAGCTGCCCGCCGAGTCATTTGAGTAACTCAGGCGGATCGCTGGTTGGCATCGTTTATGGTCAGAACTAGGGCGGTATCTGATCGCCTTCGAACCTCTGACTTTCGTTCTTGATCAATGAAAACATTCTTGGCAAATGCTTTCGCAGTAGTTCGTCTTGCGACGGTCCAAGAATTTCACCTCTAGCGCCGCAATACGAATGCCCCCGTCCGTCCCTCTTAATCATTACCTCGTATTCCAAAAACCAACAGAACAGAAACGAGGTCTTGTTCTATTATTCCATGCAAGTTTATTCAGGCGACTCGCCTGCGTTGAGCACTCTAATTTTTTCAAAGTAAAAGCACCGGCCATCTCGAGGCACACAATGAAGTGCACCAAGAAAGAACCGGCATGATGTTCAGTCCGAGCCGTCGCATCGGGTAGATGCACTACTCGTCTGGAACTGAGATCCAACTACGAGCTTTTTAACCGCAGCAGCTTTAGTATACGCTATTGGAGCTGGAATTACCGCGGCTGCTGGCACCAGACTTGCCCTCCAATTGATCCTCGTTAAAGGATTTAGAGTGTACTCATTTCAATTACGGGGCCTTAAAAGAGTCCCGTATTGTTATTTTTCGTCACTACCTCCCCGTGCCGGGAGTGGGTAATTTGCGCGCCTGCTGCCTTCCTTGGATGTGGTAGCCGTTTCTCAGGCTCCCTCTCCGGAATCGAACCCTGATTCTCCGTTACCCGTAACAACCATGGTAAGCAAGTAACCTACCATCGAAAGTTGATAAGGCAGACACTTGAAAGAAACGTCGCCGGCTCGTGGCCATGCGATCAGCACAAAGTTATCCAGAGTCACCACACAATACGGGCCGAAACCCGATCGATCTTGGTCTAATAAAAGCACCCGTTACCCAAAGGGCTCCAGGCTCACTGCATGTATTAGCTCTAGAATTGCCACAGTTATCCAAGTAGGAAGAAACGATCTAAGGAACCATAACTGATTTAATGAGCCATTCGCGGTTTCGCCTTATTTCGGCATGTACTTAGACATGCATGGCTTAATCTTTGAGACAAGCATATGATTACTGGCAGGATCAACCAGGTAATCGTTCGACTGCGCGTCCGTCCTCGCCTTCGGCGGGCCGGACGCAGTCTGTGTGCGGCGGAGGCCACCTTCAGGCGCCCCAACACGCTTATTTTGCACTCCGAGATGACGGCGTTCGAGCTCGCTACGGCACAACCTTCCCGAAAGACGAGTGGGAGCCGTGCGGCAAGAAGCACGTTCATGCTCGCTCTTTTTCGTTGCATCGACTCGGTCGCGCCGTGCGGGTTGCCCAAGCCCGCTGCACTGTCGGTGGACCGGCCGGAACTAGCAACGGAGCCGAGACTGCAAAGCCGCCAGACGACGGGTCACGCCCGCGTCTTCGGCGCTTTCGCATCTGAATCGCCCGAGGACGACACGGAACACACCTCGATATCGTGGTAAAACGGCACCGTCCGACAACCAGCCCCTAACGCATCAAGCGGATGAGGCTGCAGACGACTGCCGTGGATTCCCCTGGAGCAGACCCGAGGACACGCTTGACGAGGCCGAAGCCCGCCGCATATCAGACACCCGGTCGCTTTCGCGTACGCCGCTCACGAGAACCCCCACATAATAGCAGCGATAAGTACCCAGACCTCCTTGGGCACTAATACGAGCGTACTCGAGAAAATTTCACCGCGGGTGTGCCCCGAAACGTGTGGCACGTTGAGCGTGCCACAAGTCTACGTCGCTCTCAAACCCGCCGAGGTCGTAGAATTTGCGACCCTACTCACGAAATTCCCACCGAGGATACGGCCGCAAACGTACCGCACCTTGGGTAGGCCACGAGTTTGTGCAACACTACGCTGACGGCACAGCACCGAGGTCGTGCGCGCACGCACGGGAAAATTCCGCCGCGGTTTCTGCCGAAAACGTGAGGCACCACGACTCTCCGCAAGTTCGCGTCGACTGCGAAAGACCGAAGTCGTGAACGACGTGTCCGCTACTCGCCGCCGACACGCTGGACACCAAACGTACAACGACTCGACGGCGTCGTAGAGGCCCACGACGCGGTTTTCCTTAACGACGTCTCGGCGTGGCACCGACAGGTTAGAACGGCCGACCAACGTTCCCTGTCCGCCGTTCGGCTCAGTCGAAGGGCTCGGCGACTTCGGCAACGCTGCGAAGCCGCACGGTGACGCACGCCATGTCCCCATTTTTTTTTTTTTCTTTCTGCGTCTGCCGGGGTGCCCCTATAATAGCAGCGATAAGCACCCAGACCGCCGTGGGTCGCTCGCCCCGGCTGACGTGGTTTTTCGTACTCCTGCGGCGGTCGCCGTCAAGCACGTCCAAATACGCTACTTTCGTGGGCGCATTCACGCTCTTTCGCTTCGCCGGAGTGCCAGCACTCACTCTGCCAAAAACGGCGAACATCCGAGCGGCGGTTCCCACTTTTGCGTCGGCGTCGCAAACCCCGCCCCGGCAGACGAGGTTTGCCGTACTCGTGCGACGGTGGCCGGCGGGCACGTCGAAAGACGCCGATATCGTGCGCGAATTGGCGCACCTTGGCTTCACCGGAGTGCCGCCACTGACTCCTCCAAAAACGGCGAAGATCCGAGCGGCGCTTCCCACTTTCGCATCGGCGTCCCGAACTCCGCCCCGGCTGACGCGGTTTACCGTACTCGTGCGACGGTCGCCGGCGAGCACGTGGAAAGACGCCGATATCGTGCCCGAATCGGCTCCGTTCGGCTTCGCCGGAGTGCCAGCACTGGCTCGGCGAAAGACGACGAACATCCGAGCGACGGTTCTCACTATTGCGTACGCGTCGCAAACCCCGCCCCGGCAGACGCACTTTGCCGTACTCGTGCGACGGTCGCCGGCGAGCACGTAGAAAGACGCCGATATCGTGCCGGAATCGGCCCCGTTTGGCTTCGCCGGAGTGCCAGCACTCACTCGGCCACAAACGGCGAACATCCGAGCGGCGGTTCCCACTTAGCCGTCGGCGTCCCGAACTCCGCCCCGGCAGACGCGGTTGCCGAGCTCGTGCGACTAGCGACCGCGAAGCCGTCTCGCGACGCCGCTTTCGTGCGCGGCTCCCACTGCGACCTGGGTCACCCGAGGTCGACGAGCAAGAAAGAATGTCGAAAAAAATTTTTTTTTTTTTTTGCGTCTGCCGGGGTGCCCCTATAATAGCAGCGATAAGCACCCAGACCGCCATGGGTCGCTCGCCCCGGCTGACGTGGTTTTTCGTTTTCCTGCGGTGGTCGTCGTCAAGCACGTCCAAACACGCCACTTTCGTGGGCGCATTCGCGCTCTTTCGCTTCGCCGGAGTGCCAGCACTCACTCTGCCAAAAACGGCGAACATCCTAGTGGCGGTTCCCACTTTTGCGTCGGCGTCGCCAACCCCGCCCCGGCATACGCGGTTTGCCGTACTCGTGCGGCGGTGGCCGGCGGGCACGTCGAAAGACACCGATATCGTGCGCGAGTCGATGCTTCTTGGTCTCGCAGGAGGGCCGCCACTCACTCCTGCAAAAACGGCGAAGATCCGAGCGGCGCTTCCCACTTTTTCGTCGGCATCGCAAACCTCGCCCCGGCAGACGCGCTTTGCCGTACTCGTGCGACGGTCGCCGGCGAGCACGTCGAAATACGCCGATATCGTGCCCGAATCGGCCCCGTTTCGCTTCGCCGGAGTGCCAGCACTCACTCGGCCAAAAACGGCGAACATCCGAGCAGCGGTACCCACTTAGCCGTCGGCATCCCGAACTCCGCGCCGGCTGACGCGGTTGCCGAGCTCGTGCGACTAGCGACCGCGAACGCGTCTCGCGACGCCGCTTTCGTGCGCGGCTCCCATTGCGACCTGGGTTACCCGAGCTCGACCAGCAAAAAAGAAGGTCGAAAAAAAATTTTTTTTTTCTGCGTCTGCCGGGGTGCCCCTATAATAGCAGCGATAAGCACCCAGACCGCCGTGGGTCGCTCGCCCCGGCTGACGTGGTTTTTCGTACTCCTGCAGCGGTCGCCGTCAAGCACGTCCAAATACGCCACTTTCGTGGGCGCTTTCGCGCTCTTTCGCGTCGCCGGTGTGCCAGCACTCACTCTGCCAAAAACGGCGAACATCCTAGTGGCGGTTCCCACTTTTGCGTCGGCGTCGCCAACGCCGCCCCGGCATACGCGGTTTGCCGTACTCGTGCGGCGGTGGCCGGCGGGCACGTCGAAAGACACCGATATCGTGCGCGAGTCGATGCTTCTTGGTCTCGCAGGAGGGCCGCCACTCACTCCTGCAAAAACGGCGAAGATCCGAGCGGCGCTTCCCACTTTTTCGTCGGCATCGCAAACCTCGCCCCGGCAGACGCGCTTTGCCGTACTCGTGCGACGGTCGCCGGCGAGCACGTCGAAATACGCCGATATCGTGCCCGAATCGGCCCCGTTTCGCTTCGCCGGAGTGCCAGCACTCACTCGGCCAAAAACGGCGAACATCCGAGCAGCGGTACCCACTTAGCCGTCGGCATCCCGAACTCCGCGCCGGCTGACGCGGTTGCCGAGCTCGTGCGACTAGCGACCGCGAACGCGTCTCGCGACGCCGCTTTCGTGCGCGGCTCCCATTGCGACCTGGGTTACCCGAGCTCGACCAGCAAAAAAGAAGGTCGAAAAAAAATTTTTTTTTTCTGCGTCTGCCGGGGTGCCCCTATAATAGCAGCGATAAGCACCCAGACCGCCGTGGGTCGCTCGCCCCGGCTGACGTGGTTTTTCGTACTCCTGCAGCGGTCGCCGTCAAGCACGTCCAAATACGCCACTTTCGTGGGCGCTTTCGCGCTCTTTCGCGTCGCCGGTGTGCCAGCACTCACTCTGCCAAAAACGGCCAACATCCGAGCGGCGGTTCCCACTTTTGCGTCGGCGTCGTAAACCCCGCCCCGGCAGACGCGGTTTGCCCTACTCGTTCGACGGTCGCCGGCGAGCGCGTCGAAAGACGCCGATATCGTGCGCTAATTGGCGCTCCTTGGCTTCTCCGGAGTGCCGCCACTCACTCCTCCAAAAACGGCGAAGATCCGAGCGGCGTTCTCCACTTTCGCATCGGCGTCCCGAACTCCGCCCGGGCTGACGCGGTTTACCGTACTCGTGCGACGGTCGCCGCCGGGCACGTCGAAAGACGCCGATATCGTGCCGTAATCGGCCCCGTTTGGCTTCGCCCGAGTGCCAGCACTCACTCGGCCAAAAACGGCGAACATCCGAGCAGCGTTTCCCACTTTCGCATCGGCGTCCCGAAGCCCGCCCCGGCAGACGCGGTTTGCCCTACTCGAGCGACGGTCGCCGGCGATCACGTCGAAAGGCGCCGAATTCGTGCACGAATCGATGCTTCTTGGTCTCGCAGGAGGGCCGCCACTCACTCCTGCAAAAACGGCGAAGATCCGAGTTGCGCTTCCCACTTTTTCGTCGGCGTCCCGAACTACGCCCCGGCTGACGCGGTTTACCGTACTCGTGCGACGGTCGCCGGCGGGCACTTCAAAATACGCCGATTTCGTGGGCGCATTCACGCTGTTTCGCTTCCCCGGAGTGCCAACACTCACTCTGCCGAAAGCGGCGATCATCCGAGCGGCGGTTCCCACTTTTGCGTCGGCTTCGCAAACGGCGCCCCGGCAGACGCGCTCGTGCGACGTACTCGTGCGACGGTCGCCGGCGAGCACGTCGAAAGACGCCGATATCGTGCTCGAATCGACCCCGTTTCGCTTCGCCGGAGTGCTGCCAGTCACGGCGCAGAAAACGGCGAACAAGTGTTTTTTTTTTTTTCCTAGAATTTGTGTTATAGAAGGCACATTTGATATCGGACGATAATTTTCAACTTTATCACGCGCACCGATTTTCGTGTAGAGGTTTGCAAGTTTATGGGAATTTCTCCACTTGGAATAATGCGATTTAGTAGTACTACGAGAACTTCATGGATGTACTCAAGGGTACGGGGCAAGTCAGTTACGTCAACACCTGCAGATTTTTTACACTTCAAACTGAAAATTGTTGGTTGTGAGTCCTCGTGTGATATTAAAGGCCGATTCGCTAACACATAGAACAAAGAAAGAAAGGAAGAAAAAACGCCCGCGCTCGCTCAAGAAACCTGGGTTCGCAACAAGTGGCAACAACAAGCAACCGAGCGAGTGCGCCAAAACCCGTGGCGGCCGAACAAACGCGAAGTCCCAACCGCGTCAGCCGGGGCGGCACGGGACAGGAAAAATCACTTCAGCCGGGGCGGCGGGGCACCGAATAAACCTCGTCACCTCGTCGCAGGATAAAAGAGGAAACAAAAAGTCTAAACAGCGTCTGCTGGAGCGAATGCGTAATAAAACAACAACAACAACAAAAAAAAAACACCCGCGCTCAAGAAGTCTGCAATCCTCACAAAAGGCGACTGTGACCGAGCAGCGTCAGCCGGGGCCGTGCGGAAACGGAAAAACCGCGACTACCGGGGCGTCGAGGCACCGAAAAATCCACTTCAGCCGCGGCGAAAAAAAAAACAAAAAGAAAGACGGAGGGGGGGGGGGGAACCACGTCTGCCGGGGCGAAGGAAAAAAAAAACGCGTCTGCCGGGGCGAGCCCGGGTGCGGCACCACCGGGAAAACTGTGGCAAACAGACATGGCGATCGAGTGAGTGGGCCGCCAGCCAGGCTCAGCCAAAAAGTGCAAAGTCCGAACTGCGTCAGCCGGGGCGGCAAAAACCGCGTCAGCCGGGGCGGCGCAAAAAACCGCGTCTGCCGGGGCGGCACGAAACCGCGTCAGCCGGGGCGGGGCGAAAACTGCGTCAGCCGGGGCGAAAAGAAAAAAAAAAAACGCGTCTGCCGGGGCAAGCCCGGGTGCGGCACCACCGGGAAAACTGTGGCAAACAGACATGGCGATCGAGTGAGTGGGCCGCCAGCCAGGCACAGCCGAAAAGTGCAAAGTCCGAACCGTGTCAGCCGGGGCGACGCAAAAACCGCGTCAGCCGGGGCGGCGCGAAAACCGCGTCAGCCGGGGCGGCACGAAACCGCGTCAGCCGGGGCGGCGCGAAAACTGCGTCAGCCGGGGCGGCGCGAAAACCTCGTCAGCCGGGGCGAGCGAAAAGGGGGGGGGGGGGAACCACGTCTGCCGGGGCGAAAGAAAAAAAAAACGCGTCTGCCGGGGCGAGCCCGGGTGCGGCACCACCGGGAAGACTGTGGCAAACAGACATGGCGATCGAGTGAGTGGGCCGCCAGCCAGGCTCAGCCCAAAAAGTGCCAAGTCCGAACTGCGTCAGCCGGGGCGGCAAAAACCGCGTCAGCCGGGGCGGCGCGAAAACCGCGTCTGCCGGGGCGGCGCGAAAACTGCGTCAGCCGGGGCGAGCCCGGGTGCGGCACCACCGGGAAAACTGTGGCTAACAGACATGGCGATCGAGTGAGTGGGCCACCAGCCAGGCTCAGCCAAAAAGTGCCAAGTCCGAACTGCGTCAGCCGGGGCGGCAAAAACCGCGTCAGCCGGGGCGGCGCAAAAAAAACCGCGTCTGCCGGGGCGGCACGAAACCGCGTCAGCCGGGGCGGCGCGAAAACTGCGTCAGCCGGGGCGAAAGAAAAAAAAAAACGCGTCTGCCGGGGCGAGCCCGGGTGCGGCACCACCGGGAAAACTGTGGCAAACAGACATGGCGATCGAGTGAGTGGGCCGCCAGCCAGGCACAGCCGAAAAGTGCTAAGTCCGAACTGCGTCTGCCGGGGCGGCACGAAACCGCGTCAGCCGGGGCGGCGCGAAAACCGCGTCTGCCGGGGCGGCACGAAACCGCGTCAGCCGGGGCGGCGCGAAAACTGCGTCAGCCGGGGCGAGCCCGGGTGCGGCACCACCGGGAAAACTGTGGCAAACAGACATGGCGATCGAGTGAGTGGGCCGCCAGCCAGGCACAGCCGAAAAGTGCTAAGTCCGAACTGCGTCTGCCGGGGCGGCACGAAACCGCGTCAGCCGGGGCGGCGCGAAAACCGCGTCTGCCGGGGCGGCACGAAACCGCGTCAGCCGGGGCGGCGCGAAAACTGCGTCAGCCGGGGCGAGCCCGGGTGCGGCACCACCGGGAAAACTGTGGCAAACAGACATGGCGATCGAGTGAGTGGGCCGCCAGCCAGGCACAGCCGAAAAGTGCTAAGTCCGAACTGCGTCAGCCGGGGCGGCAAAAACCGCGTCAGCCGGGGCGGCGCAAAAAACCGCGTCTGCCGGGGCGGCACGAAACCGCGTCAGCCGGGGCGGCGCGAAAACTGCGTCAGCCGGGGCGAAAGAAAAAAAAAAACGCGTCTGCCGGGGCGAGCCCGGGTGCGGCACCACCGGGAAAACTGTGGCAAACAGACATGGCGATCGAGTGAGTGG
>NW_027464773.1:170000-182500 GCF_043290135.1 Rhipicephalus microplus | reverse complement strand
ACGAGGTGCCACATCCTCAATGCAGTCGGTCGCCCCCGTTTCGGTTGGGCTCTGGCACGACGGTCGCCACCGTCTCGCCCTTGAGTGGCCGCTGTTGGCGCTCGCTGTGAGGTGTTCAGCGTGCTGTCCGTGTTGCCGACGCGGTCAAAACGAGTCGACGGCTCACGTTCCCTTGTGCGCCGAAGGCTCTCTTGATATGTGATCCGACCCTCAGACAGACGAAGCCAAGGGAAGACCCAAGGCCGCAATGTGCGTTCAAAGAATCAGTGCTCAGTGTGTCCTGCAATTCACACCAAGTCTCGCAGCTGGCTGCGTTCTTCATCGACCCGAGAACCGAGTGATCCACCGCTTAGAGTCGTGAAAAAGTGTTTGTTCAATTCCGTACAGTCAAAACCAAACGTTTCTGGCACTCGGCCAAACAGTGGCCAAGAAGGGCGCTTTTCAGCGCACGCTTGGACTCCAAAACTCTGCCGCGCCTTTTTCGGCTGCCGCAAATCGAGCAAACGGTGTGTTTCGGACGGCGTTTCGCTTTCGCTACTTGCGAGTGCTTTCGTGGTCCACCCCTCTATAAATACTCGGGAGGCGTCGAAGCCGGTTCTCCAAGCCGGACCCGTAGGTATCGTTGTGTGCTCGCTCTCATTGGCCCGCCTAACCAGAAAATGCCTGCGGTACACCCATTTGGATAAGAGTGCACGCAGATGCGGGCCTCGACGGCTACACATTTCCTCGGGCGGCCGCCTCCCGGCCTCCGTGGAGCGCGGGATGCACGGTCCCATCGACAAGCCTCTCCCGTTTTTACCGTGGCGTCGCGGTTCACCACGGCAGGCGGGTCGGTCTCCTCCGCATAAAAAGGGGGACCCCCGCTTTTTGTTCCACGAAATCGCACAAGCTTTTTTCGCATCCACGGTTTGCCACCGCACACCAAAATGCCGATCCGGCTGCCTACTTTAGCCAACAGGTGGAGCCAGGCGCGCCGTACTTGCGCGGCACTTCCCACGTCCACCGAAGTCGGTGCCAAGGACCACTTTCGGCGCCGGAGCCGCGTACGAGCCTACTCGAGGCGGAAGAACGAAGCCAGCAAGGGCCTGGCCGCAAGTGCGTTCAATTGTCGGGACGTCCAAGTCCCTCGTTCTTCCGTGCTTCCTCTTTCGGCAAGTCGTTGCGGCACCTTCCCAAAGCGCGCAGACCCGCTAATCGCGACGAGCGCGACGTGGCCGTGCCGCCTTTCCCTCGGCAGCAAGCAAAACGCCTGGCAACGTCGACGCTCCCCTAACCGCGATCTCGCACCGTGTTTCGTGTGGCGAATTCAAAAGCCGGCCGGCGCTGCTGCAACCATTACGGTCGGTACGCATACGCCGCGGAGGGCGGGACGGTCATCGGAGCGTGCGGTTCCTCCATCGAGTACTGCGCACCTCGGCCGTCGCATCGCCGTGCCATGACCGGCCGCGCGTCAACGCGAACCGGTGCCAGCGAGATCCCTCGCCTGCAAGAACCGACCGGCAGCCTCCGTCACCCGAGGACGCGGAGGCGCTTGCCGCGGACGGCGGGACGGTATGCACTGGTGCACAGCGGACCCGTCACATCGCCAGTTCCTTGACCGACCGCCGACGCTTGTGCCGTTCCTCTCGTACTTGGCAGTCGCCGCGCGATTGTCGGGTCTCGTTCTTGCACGCTCGAACGGTCGGGAGGGCACTCGGCTGGCGTTTCGGGAACGCGCAGCCTCGCCTTCTACCGACGTAACCACGACTCGCCGTTCGCGCTCCGCCGCTCCTGTTTACAGTACTAGGCGGTCCCGCAGCGGTCGGGTCGCGCATTTCGAGCGCTTCGAGCCACGGTGCAGTGGCGGGTCGAAAGCCGACCTATGAGTGCGTTGCGCCGTTTGTACCCGCGTCCGCCACCTGGCCGACCGTCCAAGGTCGCGGTGTTGGCGTCCGCTGGGCGCAACAATTTGTCACGGGGTGCCGCTCCACATTCAGGCAGCCCCGTGGGGAAAAGCCGACCCCGCGTCCAAACGGGGTCAGCGGCAGAAAGTGTCGGGCGCAGACGCAGCTGAGGCGCTCACCCTTCACAATCCGTTAATGATCCTTCCGCAGGTTCACCTACGGAAACCTTGTTACGACTTTTACTTCCTCTAAATGATCAAGTTTGGTCATCTTTCCAACAGACCGGCGCAACCGAAAGGCCGCGCCGGACATCGGTCCGAAGACCTCACTAAATCATTCAATCGGTAGTAGCGACGGGCGGTGTGTACAAAGGGCAGGGACGTAATCAACGCGAGCTTATGACTCGCGCTTACTGGGAATTCCTCGTTCAAGGGGAACAATTGCAAGCCCCTATCCCAATCACGAAAGAAGTTCCACGGGTTACCCAGTCTTTTCAGACAGGGATAAAGACACGCTGCTTCCTTCAGTGTAGCGCGCGTGCGGCCCCGGACATCTAAGGGCATCACAGACCTGTTATTGCTCTGTTTCGTGCGGCTAGGAGCCGCTTGTCCCTCTAAGAAGGTTGTAAGGTGCTGGGAACCCCGCACCTATTTAATAGGCTAGAGTCTCGTTCGTTATCGGAATTAACCAGACAAATCGCTCCACCAACTAAGAACGGCCATGCACCACCATCCACCGAATCAAGAAAGAGCTCTCAATCTGTCAATCCTCCCAGTGTCCGGGCCGGGTAAGTTTTCCCGTGTTGAGTCAAATTAAGCCGCAGGCTCCACTCCTGGTGGTGCCCTTCCGTCAATTCCTTTAAGTTTCAGCTTTGCAACCATACTTCCCCCGGAACCCAAATACTTTGGTTTCCCGGAAGCTGCCCGCCGAGTCATTTGAGTAACTCAGGCGGATCGCTGGTTGGCATCGTTTATGGTCAGAACTAGGGCGGTATCTGATCGCCTTCGAACCTCTGACTTTCGTTCTTGATCAATGAAAACATTCTTGGCAAATGCTTTCGCAGTAGTTCGTCTTGCGACGGTCCAAGAATTTCACCTCTAGCGCCGCAATACGAATGCCCCCGTCCGTCCCTCTTAATCATTACCTCGTATTCCAAAAACCAACAGAACAGAAACGAGGTCTTGTTCTATTATTCCATGCAAGTTTATTCAGACGACTCGCCTGCGTTGAGCACTCTAATTTTTTCAAAGTAAAAGCACCGGCCATCTCGAGGCACACAATGAAGTGCACCAAGAAAGAACCGGCATGATGTTCAGTCCGAGCCGTCGCATCGGGTAGATGCACTACTCGTCTGGAACTGAGATCCAACTACGAGCTTTTTAACCGCAGCAGCTTTAGTATACGCTATTGGAGCTGGAATTACCGCGGCTGCTGGCACCAGACTTGCCCTCCAATTGATCCTCGTTAAAGGATTTAGAGTGTACTCATTTCAATTACGGGGCCTCAAAAGAGTCCCGTATTGTTATTTTTCGTCACTACCTCCCCGTGCCGGGAGTGGGTAATTTGCGCGCCTGCTGCCTTCCTTGGATGTGGTAGCCGTTTCTCAGGCTCCCTCTCCGGAATCGAACCCTGATTCTCCGTTACCCGTAACAACCATGGTAAGCAAGTAACCTACCATCGAAAGTTGATAAGGCAGACACTTGAAAGAAACGTCGCCGGCTCGTGGCCATGCGATCAGCACAAAGTTATCCAGAGTCACCACACAATACGGGCCGAAACCCGATCGATCTTGGTCTAATAAAAGCACCCGTTACCCAAAGGGCTCCAGGCTCACTGCATGTATTAGCTCTAGAATTGCCACAGTTATCCAAGTAGGAAGAAACGATCTAAGGAACCATAACTGATTTAATGAGCCATTCGCGGTTTCGCCTTATTTCGGCATGTACTTAGACATGCATGGCTTAATCTTTGAGACAAGCATATGATTACTGGCAGGATCAACCAGGTAATCGTTCGACTGCGCGTCCGTCCTCGCCTTCGGCGGGCCGGACGCAGTCTGTGTGCGGCGGAGGCCACCTTCAGGCGCCCCAACACGCTTATTTTGCACTCCGAGATGACGGCGTTCGAGCTCGCTACGGCACAACCTTCCCGAAAGACGAGTGGGAGCCGTGCGGCAAGAAGCACGTTCATGCTCGCTCTTTTTCGTTGCATCGACTCGGTCGCGCCGTGCGGGTTGCCCAAGCCCGCTGCACTGTCGGTGGACCGGCCGGAACTAGCAACGGAGCCGAGACTGCAAAGCCGCCAGACGACGGGTCACGCCCGCGTCTTCGGCGCTTTCGCATCTGAATCGCCCGAGGACGACACGGAACACACCTCGATATCGTGGTAAAACGGCACCGTCCGACAACCAGCCCCTAACGCATCAAGCGGATGAGGCTGCAGACGACTGCCGTGGATTCCCCTGGAGCAGACCCGAGGACACGCTTGACGAGGCCGAAGCCCGCCGCATATCAGACACCCGGTCGCTTTCGCGTACGCCGCTCACGAGAACCCCCACATAATAGCAGCGATAAGTACCCAGACCTCCTTGGGCACTAATACGAGCGTACTCGAGAAAATTTCACCGCGGGTGTGCCCCGAAACGTGTGGCACGTTGAGCGTGCCACAAGTCTACGTCGCTCTCAAACCCGCCGAGGTCGTAGAATTTGCGACCCTACTCACGAAATTCCCACCGAGGATACGGCCGCAAACGTACCGCACCTTCGGTAGGCCACGAGTTTGTGCAACACTACGCTGACGGCACAGCACCGAGGTCGTGCGCGCACGCACGGGAAAATTCCGCCGCGGTTTCTGCCGAAAACGTGAGGCACCACGACTCTCCGCAAGTTCGCGTCGACTGCGAAAGACCGAAGTCGTGAACGACGTGTCCGCTACTCGCCGCCGACACGCTGGACACCAAACGTACAACGACTCGACGGCGTCGTAGAGGCCCACGACGCGGTTTTCCTTAACGACGTCTCGGCGTGGCACCGACAGGTTAGAACGGCCGACCAACGTTCCCTGTCCGCCGTTCGGCTCAGTCGAAGGGCTCGGCGACTTCGGCAACGCTGCGAAGCCGCACGGTGACGCACGCCATGTCCCCATTTTTTTTTTTCTTTCTGCGTCTGCCGGGGTGCCCCTATAATAGCAGCGATAAGCACCCAGACCGCCGTGGGTCGCTCGCCCCGGCTGACGTGGTTTTTCGTACTCCTGCGGCGGTCGCCGTCAAGCACGTCCAAATACGCTACTTTCGTGGGCGCATTCACGCTCTTTCGCTTCGCCGGAGTGCCAGCACTCACTCTGCCAAAAACGGCGAACATCCGAGCGGCGGTTCCCACTTTTGCGTCGGCGTCGCAAACCCCGCCCCGGCAGACGAGGTTTGCCGTACTCGTGCGACGGTGGCCGGCGGGCACGTCGAAAGACGCCGATATCGTGCGCGAATTGGCGCACCTTGGCTTCACCGGAGTGCCGCCACTGACTCCTCCAAAAACGGCGAAGATCCGAGCGGCGCTTCCCACTTTCGCATCGGCGTCCCGAACTCCGCCCCGGCTGACGCGGTTTACCGTACTCGTGCGACGGTCGCCGGCGAGCACGTGGAAAGACGCCGATATCGTGCCCGAATCGGCTCCGTTCGGCTTCGCCGGAGTGCCAGCACTGGCTCGGCGAAAGACGACGAACATCCGAGCGACGGTTCTCACTATTGCGTACGCGTCGCAAACCCCGCCCCGGCAGACGCACTTTGCCGTACTCGTGCGACGGTCGCCGGCGAGCACGTAGAAAGACGCCGATATCGTGCCGGAATCGGCCCCGTTTGGCTTCGCCGGAGTGCCAGCACTCACTCGGCCACAAACGGCGAACATCCGAGCGGCGGTTCCCACTTAGCCGTCGGCGTCCCGAACTCCGCCCCGGCAGACGCGGTTGCCGAGCTCGTGCGACTAGCGACCGCGAAGCCGTCTCGCGACGCCGCTTTCGTGCGCGGCTCCCACTGCGACCTGGGTCACCCGAGGTCGACGAGCAAGAAAGAATGTCGAAAAAAAATTTTTTTTTTTTTGCGTCTGCCGGGGTGCCCCTATATTAGCAGCGATAAGCACCCAGACCGCCATGGGTCGCTCGCCCCGGCTGACGTGGTTTTTCGTTTTCCTGCGGTGGTCGTCGTCAAGCACGTCCAAACACGCCACTTTCGTGGGCGCATTCGCGCTCTTTCGCTTCGCCGGAGTGCCAGCACTCACTCTGCCAAAAACGGCGAACATCCTAGTGGCGGTTCCCACTTTTGCGTCGGCGTCGCCAACCCCGCCCCGGCATACGCGGTTTGCCGTACTCGTGCGGCGGTGGCCGGCGGGCACGTCGAAAGACACCGATATCGTGCGCGAGTCGATGCTTCTTGGTCTCGCAGGAGGGCCGCCACTCACTCCTGCAAAAACGGCGAAGATCCGAGCGGCGCTTCCCACTTTTTCGTCGGCATCGCAAACCTCGCCCCGGCAGACGCGCTTTGCCGTACTCGTGCGACGGTCGCCGGCGAGCACGTCGAAATACGCCGATATCGTGCCCGAATCGGCCCCGTTTCGCTTCGCCGGAGTGCCAGCACTCACTCGGCCAAAAACGGCGAACATCCGAGCAGCGGTACCCACTTAGCCGTCGGCATCCCGAACTCCGCGCCGGCTGACGCGGTTGCCGAGCTCGTGCGACTAGCGACCGCGAACGCGTCTCGCGACGCCGCTTTCGTGCGCGGCTCCCATTGCGACCTGGGTTACCCGAGCTCGACCAGCAAAAAAGAAGGTCGAAAAAAAATTTTTTTTTTCTGCGTCTGCCGGGGTGCCCCTATAATAGCAGCGATAAGCACCCAGACCGCCGTGGGTCGCTCGCCCCGGCTGACGTGGTTTTTCGTACTCCTGCAGCGGTCGCCGTCAAGCACGTCCAAATACGCCACTTTCGTGGGCGCTTTCGCGCTCTTTCGCGTCGCCGGTGTGCCAGCACTCACTCTGCCAAAAACGGCGAACATCCTAGTGGCGGTTCCCACTTTTGCGTCGGCGTCGCCAACCCCGCCCCGGCATACGCGGTTTGCCGTACTCGTGCGGCGGTGGCCGGCGGGCACGTCGAAAGACACCGATATCGTGCGCGAGTCGATGCTTCTTGGTCTCGCAGGAGGGCCGCCACTCACTCCTGCAAAAACGGCGAAGATCCGAGCGGCGCTTCCCACTTTTTCGTCGGCATCGCAAACCTCGCCCCGGCAGACGCGCTTTGCCGTACTCGTGCGACGGTCGCCGGCGAGCACGTCGAAATACGCCGATATCGTGCCCGAATCGGCCCCGTTTCGCTTCGCCGGAGTGCCAGCACTCACTCGGCCAAAAACGGCGAACATCCGAGCAGCGGTACCCACTTAGCCGTCGGCATCCCGAACTCCGCGCCGGCTGACGCGGTTGCCGAGCTCGTGCGACTAGCGACCGCGAACGCGTCTCGCGACGCCGCTTTCGTGCGCGGCTCCCATTGCGACCTGGGTTACCCGAGCTCGACCAGCAAAAAAGAAGGTCGAAAAAAATTTTTTTTTTCTGCGTCGGCCGGGGTGCCCCTATAATAGCAGCGATAAGCACCCAGACCGCCGTGGGTCGCTCGCCCCGGCTGACGTGGTTTTTCGTACTCCTGCAGCGGTCGCCGTCAAGCACGTCCAAATACGCCACTTTCGTGGGCGCTTTCGCGCTCTTTCGCGTCGCCGGTGTGCCAGCACTCACTCTGCCAAAAACGGCCAACATCCGAGCGGCGGTTCCCACTTTTGCGTCGGCGTCGTAAACCCCGCCCCGGCAGACGCGGTTTGCCCTACTCGTTCGACGGTCGCCGGCGAGCGCGTCGAAAGACGCCGATATCGTGCGCTAATTGGCGCTCCTTGGCTTCTCCGGAGTGCCGCCACTCACTCCTCCAAAAACGGCGAAGATCCGAGCGGCGTTCTCCACTTTCGCATCGGCGTCCCGAACTCCGCCCGGGCTGACGCGGTTTACCGTACTCGTGCGACGGTCGCCGCCGGGCACGTCGAAAGACGCCGATATCGTGCCGTAATCGGCCCCGTTTGGCTTCGCCCGAGTGCCAGCACTCACTCGGCCAAAAACGGCGAACATCCGAGCAGCGTTTCCCACTTTCGCATCGGCGTCCCGAAGCCCGCCCCGGCAGACGCGGTTTGCCCTACTCGAGCGACGGTCGCCGGCGATCACGTCGAAAGGCGCCGAATTCGTGCACGAATCGATGCTTCTTGGTCTCGCAGGAGGGCCGCCACTCACTCCTGCAAAAACGGCGAAGATCCGAGTTGCGCTTCCCACTTTTTCGTCGGCGTCCCGAACTACGCCCCGGCTGACGCGGTTTACCGTACTCGTGCGACGGTCGCCGGCGGGCACTTCAAAATACGCCGATTTCGTGGGCGCATTCACGCTGTTTCGCTTCCCCGGAGTGCCAACACTCACTCTGCCGAAAGCGGCGATCATCCGAGCGGCGGTTCCCACTTTTGCGTCGGCTTCGCAAACGGCGCCCCGGCAGACGCGCTCGTGCGACGTACTCGTGCGACGGTCGCCGGCGAGCACGTCGAAAGACGCCGATATCGTGCTCGAATCGACCCCGTTTCGCTTCGCCGGAGTGCTGCCAGTCACGGCGCAGAAAACGGCGAACAAGTGTTTTTTTTTTTTTTTCCTAGAATTTGTGTTATAGAAGGCACATTTGATATCGGACGATAATTTTCAACTTTATCACGCGCACCGATTTTCGTGTAGAGGTTTGCAAGTTTATGGGAATTTCTCCACTTGGAATAATGCGATTTAGTAGTACTACGAGAACTTCATGGATGTACTCAAGGGTACGGGGCAAGTCAGTTACGTCAACACCTGCAGATTTTTTACACTTCAAACTGAAAATTGTTGGTTGTGAGTCCTCGTGTGATATTAAAGGCCGATTCGCTAACACATAGAACAAAGAAAGAAAGGAAGAAAAAACGCCCGCGCTCGCTCAAGAAACCTGGGTTCGCAACAAGTGGCAACAACAAGCAACCGAGCGAGTGCGCCAAAACCCGTGGCGGCCGAACAAACGCGAAGTCCCAACCGCGTCAGCCGGGGCGGCACGGGACAGGAAAAATCACTTCAGCCGGGGCGGCGGGGCACCGAATAAACCTCGTCACCTCGTCGCAGGATAAAAGAGGAAACAAAAAGTCTAAACAGCGTCTGCTGGAGCGAATGCGTAATAAAACAACAACAACAACAAAAAAAAAAACACCCGCGCTCAAGAAGTCTGCAATCCTCACAAAAGGCGACTGTGACCGAGCAGCGTCAGCCGGGGCCGTGCGGAAACGGAAAAACCGCGACTACCGGGGCGTCGAGGCACCGAAAAATCCACTTCAGCCGCGGCGAAAACAAAAAACAAAAAGAAAGACGGAGGGGGGGGGGAACCACGTCTGCCGGGGCGAAGGAAAAAAAAAAACGCGTCTGCCGGGGCGAGCCCGGGTGCGGCACCACCGGGAAAACTGTGGCAAACAGACATGGCGATCGAGTGAGTGGGCCGCCAGCCAGGCTCAGCCAAAAAGTGCAAAGTCCGAACTGCGTCAGCCGGGGCGGCAAAAACCGCGTCAGCCGGGGCGGCGCAAAAAACCGCGTCTGCCGGGGCGGCACGAAACCGCGTCAGCCGGGGCGGGGCGAAAACTGCGTCAGCCGGGGCGAAAAGAAAAAAAAAAAACGCGTCTGCCGGGGCAAGCCCGGGTGCGGCACCACCGGGAAAACTGTGGCAAACAGACATGGCGATCGAGTGAGTGGGCCGCCAGCCAGGCACAGCCGAAAAGTGCAAAGTCCGAACCGTGTCAGCCGGGGCGACGCAAAAACCGCGTCAGCCGGGGCGGCGCGAAAACCGCGTCAGCCGGGGCGGCACGAAACCGCGTCAGCCGGGGCGGCGCGAAAACTGCGTCAGCCGGGGCGGCGCGAAAACCTCGTCAGCCGGGGCGAGCGAAAAGGGGGGGGGGGGGGGAACCACGTCTGCCGGGGCGAAAGAAAAAAAAAACGCGTCTGCCGGGGCGAGCCCGGGTGCGGCACCACCGGGAAGACTGTGGCAAACAGACATGGCGATCGAGTGAGTGGGCCGCCAGCCAGGCTCAGCCCAAAAAGTGCCAAGTCCGAACTGCGTCAGCCGGGGCGGCAAAAACCGCGTCAGCCGGGGCGGCGCGAAAACCGCGTCTGCCGGGGCGGCGCGAAAACTGCGTCAGCCGGGGCGAGCCCGGGTGCGGCACCACCGGGAAAACTGTGGCTAACAGACATGGCGATCGAGTGAGTGGGCCACCAGCCAGGCTCAGCCAAAAAGTGCCAAGTCCGAACTGCGTCAGCCGGGGCGGCAAAAACCGCGTCAGCCGGGGCGGCGCAAAAAAACCGCGTCTGCCGGGGCGGCACGAAACCGCGTCAGCCGGGGCGGCGCGAAAACTGCGTCAGCCGGGGCGAAAGAAAAAAAAAAACGCGTCTGCCGGGGCGAGCCCGGGTGCGGCACCACCGGGAAAACTGTGGCAAACAGACATGGCGATCGAGTGAGTGGGCCGCCAGCCAGGCACAGCCGAAAAGTGCCAAGTCCGAACTGCGTCTGCCGGGGCGGCACGAAACCGCGTCAGCCGGGGCGGCGCGAAAACCGCGTCTGCCGGGGCGGCACGAAACCGCGTCAGCCGGGGCGGCGCGAAAACTGCGTCAGCCGGGGCGAGCCCGGGTGCGGCACCACCGGGAAAACTGTGGCAAACAGACATGGCGATCGAGTGAGTGGGCCGCCAGCCAGGCACAGCCGAAAAGTGCTAAGTCCGAACTGCGTCTGCCGGGGCGGCACGAAACCGCGTCAGCCGGGGCGGCGCGAAAACCGCGTCTGCCGGGGCGGCACGAAACCGCGTCAGCCGGGGCGGCGCGAAAACTGCGTCAGCCGGGGCGAGCCCGGGTGCGGCACCACCGGGAAAACTGTGGCAAACAGACATGGCGATCGAGTGAGTGGGCCGCCAGCCAGGCACAGCCGAAAAGTGCTAAGTCCGAACTGCGTCAGCCGGGGCGGCAAAAACCGCGTCAGCCGGGGCGGCGCAAAAAACCGCGTCTGCCGGGGCGGCACGAAACCGCGTCAGCCGGGGCGGCGCGAAAACTGCGTCAGCCGGGGCGAAAGAAAAAAAAAAACGCGTCTGCCGGGGCGAGCCCGGGTGCGGCACCACCGGGAAAACTGTGGCAAACAGACATGGCGATCGAGTGAGTGGGCCGCCAGCCAGGCACAGCCGAAAAGTGCTAAGTCCGAACTGCGTCTGCCGGGGCGGCACGAAACCGCGTCAGCCGGGGCGGCGCGAAAACCGCGTCTGCCGGGGCGGCACGAAACCGCGTCAGCCGGGGCGGCGCGAAAACTGCGTCAGCCGGGGCGAGCCCGGGTGCGGCACCACCGGGAAAACTGTGGCAAACAGACATGGCGATTGAGTGAGTGGGCCGCCAGCCAGGCACAGCCGAAAAGTGCTAAGTCCGAACTGCGTCTGCCGGGGCGGCACGAAACCGCGTCAGCCGGGGCGGCGCGAAAACCGCGTCTGCCGGGGCGGCACGAAACCGCGTCAGCCGGGGCGGCGCGAAAACTGCGTCAGCCGGGGCGAGCCCGGGTGCGGCACCACCGGGAAAACTGTGGCAAACAGACATGGCGATCGAGTGAGTGGGCCGCCAGCCAGGCACAGCCGAAAAGTGCTAAGTCCGAACTGCGTCAGCCGGGGCGGCAAAAACCGCGTCAGCCGGGGCGGCGCAAAAACCGCGTCTGCCGGGGCGAAATAAAAAAAAAAAACAAAGAAAAAAGCCCGCGCTTAATCAAAAGAAAACAAAGAAAAAAGCTTGCGCTTAATCAAAAGAAAACAAACAAAAAAAGTTCGCGCTTAAGCCTGGCGGTGGAACCACCGGGGCAAACAGACCTGGCGATCGAGTGAGTGGGCCGCCAGCCGGGGTGAGCCAAAAAGTGCAAAGTCCGAACCGCGTCAGCCGGGGCGACGCAAAAACCGCGTCAGCCGGGGCGGCGCGAAAACCGCGTCAGCCGGGGCGGCGCGAAAACCGCGTCAGCCGGGGCGGCGCAAAAACCGCGTCAGCCGGGGCGGCGCAAAAACTGCGTCAGCCGGGGCGGCACGGAAAAACGAAAACCGCGTCAGCCGGGGCGGCACGGAAAAACGAAAACCGCGTCAGCCGGGGCGACATCAAAATGAGGAAAAAAAAAAAACTGCCTTAGGACACCTGCGTACACTTTCATGCGTTTGGGCATATCTCTCTGTAACACGCGCGCCCCTCGTTACGCGCGGCACTCTGTTTTCTCCGACACCCATATTTCGGCGGCATGTGGCACGCGCGCCCGTCCCTACGCACGGCACACCGCAGTGCTTTCTCGATATTTTTCTTTTCCTCCAACACCGTCATCTATAGGCTTTTAGTGACCTGTTGCTCGTGGCACAAGTTCGCTAGCTCTGACACCTCTTGCATGCGCACCGTTTTTGCGCACGGTGCTATGCCGCAAAGCACGGCAGTCGCATGCGTTTCTCTCAGGCACCTCTTTTTTGACACAACGCTGTGGTGCTTAGAAACACACGCG
>NW_027464773.1:152500-165000 GCF_043290135.1 Rhipicephalus microplus | reverse complement strand
GGGACTTGCACCGTCGCAAACACCCGAGAACGTCGCCTCCCATACACCACATTTCCCGACCGCCTGCAAGGACGGGGGATTCGGTGCTGGGCTCGGTCCCGTTTCGCTCGCAGCTACTCGGGGAATCCCTGTTGGTTTCTTTTCCTCCGCTTAGTGATATGCTTAAATTCAGCGGGTTGTCTCGCCTGATCTGAGGTCGACAGCGGATACATTCGCTTCCATCAACTTCCTGCACGACCGCGTGCGCTCGCCCTACCAAGTGCGCCCGCAACCCTGTACAGGGCCACTTCTTCACAAGGCTGGCAATCGGCTTCCCCGCTGCACGCGTGCGGCGCACAACCGGTGTGACGTGGAAGTGACGGGACACGTTCGTAAACCCATCGCGAACCGAGTACGACGCCCTACCAAGTGCGCCCGCAACCCTGTACAGGGTCACATCTTCACAAGGCTGGCAAGCGGCATTCCGCTGCGCGCGTGCGTCGTCCGAGCAGTTGCGTGATAAACGACCGTGTCGAAAGCCCAAACACCGCCGAGGCCAGTCGCCGCCGCCGCAAGGGCAGCCACGCAGCCTGGCGAGAGGCATCGTCTCGTGTAGCGTCGCCCCCGCCTCAACTGGAGTGGCCCAGTTTTTTGAACGGGACGGGAACTGCGAAGCACTTAGACCGACGGCGGACTACGACGAGAACGCCTTAAGCTTCGCCAACGTTTCGCCAACTCGTGCGGGAGACTTTTTCCGCTTCGCGGCAAGTCGTCGCGCCGTGCTCTCCGCATCAACCGCGTACGCAGCGAACCGCAAACGTCGGGCGCAGCCTCCTCACCTCCCTGCGCTTTGCGCGCGAACGTTCCCTGTTCGCGCGGCAAAGCCTGGAGGAGGCACGGCCCCGCAGCGTGTTCGAGCGCCCGGTCTACGGGACACCCTGCTTACTTCGAGGGCAACAAGCGCAACGCAAGGCTGCGATCTCGCGCACTTTGCGCACGGCTGGAGAAGCTTTGCTGGCCGGCTTTCGCTCCTCGTGTTTACCGTGCGTTAAAGTTGCGCGTCCGTGGCTCTCGCAGCTCTTGCGCGCCCGGTCGCAGAGAGGAGTACGCAACCTCGACCGCACTTTCCCTGCAGGCTTCCTTCCGACTCGAAGTCCTGCGGCGGTCTCAACGAGGTGCCACATCCTCAATGCAGTCGGTCGCCCCCGTTTCGGTTGGGCTCTGGCACGACGGTCGCCACCGTCTCGCCCTTGAGTGGCCGCTGTTGGCGCTCGCTGTGAGGTGTTCAGCGTGCTGTCCGTGTTGCCGACGCGGTCAAAACGAGTCGACGGCTCACGTTCCCTTGTGCGCCGAAGGCTCTCTTGATATGTGATCCGACCCTCAGACAGACGAAGCCAAGGGAAGACCCAAGGCCGCAATGTGCGTTCAAAGAATCAGTGCTCAGTGTGTCCTGCAATTCACACCAAGTCTCGCAGCTGGCTGCGTTCTTCATCGACCCGAGAACCGAGTGATCCACCGCTTAGAGTCGTGAAAAAGTGTTTGTTCAATTCCGTACAGTCAAAACCAAACGTTTCTGGCACTCGGCCAAACAGTGGCCAAGAAGGGCGCTTTTCAGCGCACGCTTGGACTCCAAAACTCTGCCGCGCCTTTTTCGGCTGCCGCAAATCGAGCAAACGGTGTGTTTCGGACGGCGTTTCGCTTTCGCTACTTGCGAGTGCTTTCGTGGTCCACCCCTCTATAAATACTCGGGAGGCGTCGAAGCCGGTTCTCCAAGCCGGACCCGTAGGTATCGTTGTGTGCTCGCTCTCATTGGCCCGCCTAACCAGAAAATGCCTGCGGTACACCCATTTGGATAAGAGTGCACGCAGATGCGGGCCTCGACGGCTACACATTTCCTCGGGCGGCCGCCTCCCGGCCTCCGTGGAGCGCGGGATGCACGGTCCCATCGACAAGCCTCTCCCGTTTTTACCGTGGCGTCGCGGTTCACCACGGCAGGCGGGTCGGTCTCCTCCGCATAAAAAGGGGGACCCCCGCTTTTTGTTCCACGAAATCGCACAAGCTTTTTTCGCATCCACGGTTTGCCACCGCACACCAAAATGCCGATCCGGCTGCCTACTTTAGCCAACAGGTGGAGCCAGGCGCGCCGTACTTGCGCGGCACTTCCCACGTCCACCGAAGTCGGTGCCAAGGACCACTTTCGGCGCCGGAGCCGCGTACGAGCCTACTCGAGGCGGAAGAACGAAGCCAGCAAGGGCCTGGCCGCAAGTGCGTTCAATTGTCGGGACGTCCAAGTCCCTCGTTCTTCCGTGCTTCCTCTTTCGGCAAGTCGTTGCGGCACCTTCCCAAAGCGCGCAGACCCGCTAATCGCGACGAGCGCGACGTGGCCGTGCCGCCTTTCCCTCGGCAGCAAGCAAAACGCCTGGCAACGTCAACGCTCCCCTAACCGCGATCTCGCACCGTGTTTCGTGTGGCGAATTCAAAAGCCGGCCGGCGCTGCTGCAACCATTACGGTCGGTACGCATACGCCGCGGAGGGCGGGACGGTCATCGGAGCGTGCGGTTCCTCCATCGAGTACTGCGCACCTCGGCCGTCGCATCGCCGTGCCATGACCGGCCGCGCGTCAACGCGAACCGGTGCCAGCGAGATCCCTCGCCTGCAAGAACCGACCGGCAGCCTCCGTCACCCGAGGACGCGGAGGCGCTTGCCGCGGACGGCGGGACGGTATGCACTGGTGCACAGCGGACCCGTCACATCGCCAGTTCCTTGACCGACCGCCGACGCTTGTGCCGTTCCTCTCGTACTTGGCAGTCGCCGCGCGATTGTCGGGTCTCGTTCTTGCACGCTCGAACGGTCGGGAGGGCACTCGGCTGGCGTTTCGGGAACGCGCAGCCTCGCCTTCTACCGACGTAACCACGACTCGCCGTTCGCGCTCCGCCGCTCCTGTTTACAGTACTAGGCGGTCCCGCAGCGGTCGGGTCGCGCATTTCGAGCGCTTCGAGCCACGGTGCAGTGGCGGGTCGAAAGCCGACCTATGAGTGCGTTGCGCCGTTTGTACCCGCGTCCGCCACCTGGCCGACCGTCCAAGGTCGCGGTGTTGGCGTCCGCTGGGCGCAACAATTTGTCACGGGGTGCCGCTCCACATTCAGGCAGCCCCGTGGGGAAAAGCCGACCCCGCGTCCAAACGGGGTCAGCGGCAGAAAGTGTCGGGCGCAGACGCAGCTGAGGCGCTCACCCTTCACAATCCGTTAATGATCCTTCCGCAGGTTCACCTACGGAAACCTTGTTACGACTTTTACTTCCTCTAAATGATCAAGTTTGGTCATCTTTCCAACAGACCGGCGCAACCGAAAGGCCGCGCCGGAGATCGGTCCGAAGACCTCACTAAATCATTCAATCGGTAGTAGCGACGGGCGGTGTGTACAAAGGGCAGGGACGTAATCAACGCGAGCTTATCACTCGCGCTTACTGGGAATTCCTCGTTCAAGGGGAACAATTGCAAGCCCCTATCCCAATCACGAAAGAAGTTCCACGGGTTACCCAGTCTTTTCAGACAGGGATAAAGACACGCTGCTTCCTTCAGTGTAGCGCGCGTGCGGCCCCGGACATCTAAGGGCATCACAGACCTGTTATTGCTCTGTTTCGTGCGGCTAGGAGCCGCTTGTCCCTCTAAGAAGGTTGTAAGGTGCTGGGAACCCCGCACCTATTTAATAGGCTAGAGTCTCGTTCGTTATCGGAATTAACCAGACAAATCGCTCCACCAACTAAGAACGGCCATGCACCACCATCCACCGAATCAAGAAAGAGCTCTCAATCTGTCAATCCTCCCAGTGTCCGGGCCGGGTAAGTTTTCCCGTGTTGAGTCAAATTAAGCCGCAGGCTCCACTCCTGGTGGTGCCCTTCCGTCAATTCCTTTAAGTTTCAGCTTTGCAACCATACTTCCCCCGGAACCCAAATACTTTGGTTTCCCGGAAGCTGCCCGCCGAGTCATTTGAGTAACTCAGGCGGATCGCTGGTTGGCATCGTTTATGGTCAGAACTAGGGCGGTATCTGATCGCCTTCGAACCTCTGACTTTCGTTCTTGATCAATGAAAACATTCTTGGCAAATGCTTTCGCAGTAGTTCGTCTTGCGACGGTCCAAGAATTTCACCTCTAGCGCCGCAATACGAATGCCCCCGTCCGTCCCTCTTAATCATTACCTCGTATTCCAAAAACCAACAGAACAGAAACGAGGTCTTGTTCTATTATTCCATGCAAGTTTATTCAGGCGACTCGCCTGCGTTGAGCACTCTAATTTTTTCAAAGTAAAAGCACCGGCCATCTCGAGGCACACAATGAAGTGCACCAAGAAAGAACCGGCATGATGTTCAGTCCGAGCCGTCGCATCGGGTAGATGCACTACTCGTCTGGAACTGAGATCCAACTACGAGCTTTTTAACCGCAGCAGCTTTAGTATACGCTATTGGAGCTGGAATTACCGCGGCTGCTGGCACCAGACTTGCCCTCCAATTGATCCTCGTTAAAGGATTTAGAGTGTACTCATTTCAATTACGGGGCCTCAAAAGAGTCCCGTATTGTTATTTTTCGTCACTACCTCCCCGTGCCGGGAGTGGGTAATTTGCGCGCCTGCTGCCTTCCTTGGATGTGGTAGCCGTTTCTCAGGCTCCCTCTCCGGAATCGAACCCTGATTCTCCGTTACCCGTAACAACCATGGTAAGCAAGTAACCTACCATCGAAAGTTGATAAGGCAGACACTTGAAAGAAACGTCGCCGGCTCGTGGCCATGCGATCAGCACAAAGTTATCCAGAGTCACCACACAATACGGGCCGAAACCCGATCGATCTTGGTCTAATAAAAGCACCCGTTACCCAAAGGGCTCCAGGCTCACTGCATGTATTAGCTCTAGAATTGCCACAGTTATCCAAGTAGGAAGAAACGATCTAAGGAACCATAACTGATTTAATGAGCCATTCGCGGTTTCGCCTTATTTCGGCATGTACTTAGACATGCATGGCTTAATCTTTGAGACAAGCATATGATTACTGGCAGGATCAACCAGGTAATCGTTCGACTGCGCGTCCGTCCTCGCCTTCGGCGGGCCGGACGCAGTCTGTGTGCGGCGGAGGCCACCTTCAGGCGCCCCAACACGCTTATTTTGCACTCCGAGATGACGGCGTTCGAGCTCGCTACGGCACAACCTTCCCGAAAGACGAGTGGGAGCCGTGCGGCAAGAAGCACGTTCATGCTCGCTCTTTTTCGTTGCATCGACTCGGTCGCGCCGTGCGGGTTGCCCAAGCCCGCTGCACTGTCGGTGGACCGGCCGGAACTAGCAACGGAGCCGAGACTGCAAAGCCGCCAGACGACGGGTCACGCCCGCGTCTTCGGCGCTTTCGCATCTGAATCGCCCGAGGACGACACGGAACACACCTCGATATCGTGGTAAAACGGCACCGTCCGACAACCAGCCCCTAACGCATCAAGCGGATGAGGCTGCAGACGACTGCCGTGGATTCCCCTGGAGCAGACCCGAGGACACGCTTGACGAGGCCGAAGCCCGCCGCATATCAGACACCCGGTCGCTTTCGCGTACGCCGCTCACGAGAACCCCCACATAATAGCAGCGATAAGTACCCAGACCTCCTTGGGCACTAATACGAGCGTACTCGAGAAAATTTCACCGCGGGTGTGCCCCGAAACGTGTGGCACGTTGAGCGTGCCACAAGTCTACGTCGCTCTCAAACCCGCCGAGGTCGTAGAATTTGCGACCCTACTCACGAAATTCCCACCGAGGATACGGCCGCAAACGTACCGCACCTTGGGTAGGCCACGAGTTTGTGCAACACTACGCTGACGGCACAGCACCGAGGTCGTGCGCGCACGCACGGGAAAATTCCGCCGCGGTTTCTGCCGAAAACGTGAGGCACCACGACTCTCCGCAAGTTCGCGTCGACTGCGAAAGACCGAAGTCGTGAACGACGTGTCCGCTACTCGCCGCCGACACGCTGGACACCAAACGTACAACGACTCGACGGCGTCGTAGAGGCCCACGACGCGGTTTTCCTTAACGACGTCTCGGCGTGGCACCGACAGGTTAGAACGGCCGACCAACGTTCCCTGTCCGCCGTTCGGCTCAGTCGAAGGGCTCGGCGACTTCGGCAACGCTGCGAAGCCGCACGGTGACGCACGCCATGTCCCCATTTTTTTTTTTTTCTTTCTGCGTCTGCCGGGGTGCCCCTATAATAGCAGCGATAAGCACCCAGACCGCCGTGGGTCGCTCGCCCCGGCTGACGTGGTTTTTCGTACTCCTGCGGCGGTCGCCGTCAAGCACGTCCAAATACGCTACTTTCGTGGGCGCATTCACGCTCTTTCGCTTCGCCGGAGTGCCAGCACTCACTCTGCCAAAAACGGCGAACATCCGAGCGGCGGTTCCCACTTTTGCGTCGGCGTCGCAAACCCCGCCCCGGCAGACGAGGTTTGCCGTACTCGTGCGACGGTGGCCGGCGGGCACGTCGAAAGACGCCGATATCGTGCGCGAATTGGCGCACCTTGGCTTCACCGGAGTGCCGCCACTGACTCCTCCAAAAACGGCGAAGATCCGAGCGGCGCTTCCCACTTTCGCATCGGCGTCCCGAACTCCGCCCCGGCTGACGCGGTTTACCGTACTCGTGCGACGGTCGCCGGCGAGCACGTGGAAAGACGCCGATATCGTGCCCGAATCGGCTCCGTTCGGCTTCGCCGGAGTGCCAGCACTGGCTCGGCGAAAGACGACGAACATCCGAGCGACGGTTCTCACTATTGCGTACGCGTCGCAAACCCCGCCCCGGCAGACGCACTTTGCCGTACTCGTGCGACGGTCGCCGGCGAGCACGTAGAAAGACGCCGATATCGTGCCGGAATCGGCCCCGTTTGGCTTCGCCGGAGTGCCAGCACTCACTCGGCCACAAACGGCGAACATCCGAGCGGCGGTTCCCACTTAGCCGTCGGCGTCCCGAACTCCGCCCCGGCAGACGCGGTTGCCGAGCTCGTGCGACTAGCGACCGCGAAGCCGTCTCGCGACGCCGCTTTCGTGCGCGGCTCCCACTGCGACCTGGGTCACCCGAGGTCGACGAGCAAGAAAGAATGTCGAAAAAAAATTTTTTTTTTTTTGCGTCTGCCGGGGTGCCCCTATAATAGCAGCGATAAGCACCCAGACCGCCATGGGTCGCTCGCCCCGGCTGACGTGGTTTTTCGTTTTCCTGCGGTGGTCGTCGTCAAGCACGTCCAAACACGCCACTTTCGTGGGCGCATTCGCGCTCTTTCGCTTCGCCGGAGTGCCAGCACTCACTCTGCCAAAAACGGCGAACATCCTAGTGGCGGTTCCCACTTTTGCGTCGGCGTCGCCAACCCCGCCCCGGCATACGCGGTTTGCCGTACTCGTGCGGCGGTGGCCGGCGGGCACGTCGAAAGACACCGATATCGTGCGCGAGTCGATGCTTCTTGGTCTCGCAGGAGGGCCGCCACTCACTCCTGCAAAAACGGCGAAGATCCGAGCGGCGCTTCCCACTTTTTCGTCGGCATCGCAAACCTCGCCCCGGCAGACGCGCTTTGCCGTACTCGTGCGACGGTCGCCGGCGAGCACGTCGAAATACGCCGATATCGTGCCCGAATCGGCCCCGTTTCGCTTCGCCGGAGTGCCAGCACTCACTCGGCCAAAAACGGCGAACATCCGAGCAGCGGTACCCACTTAGCCGTCGGCATCCCGAACTCCGCGCCGGCTGACGCGGTTGCCGAGCTCGTGCGACTAGCGACCGCGAACGCGTCTCGCGACGCCGCTTTCGTGCGCGGCTCCCATTGCGACCTGGGTTACCCGAGCTCGACCAGCAAAAAAGAAGGTCGAAAAAAAATTTTTTTTTTCTGCGTCTGCCGGGGTGCCCCTATAATAGCAGCGATAAGCACCCAGACCGCCGTGGGTCGCTCGCCCCGGCTGACGTGGT
Source organism: Rhipicephalus microplus (assembly GCF_043290135.1). Classification (NCBI taxonomy): domain Eukaryota; kingdom Metazoa; phylum Arthropoda; class Arachnida; order Ixodida; family Ixodidae; genus Rhipicephalus; species Rhipicephalus microplus. The sequence goes on along the minus strand of NW_027464773.1, from coordinate 157,049 downwards.
TTTTCGTACTCCTGCAGCGGTCGCCGTCAAGCACGTCCAAATACGCCACTTTCGTGGGCGCTTTCGCGCTCTTTCGCGTCGCCGGTGTGCCAGCACTCACTCTGCCAAAAACGGCGAACATCCTAGTGGCGGTTCCCACTTTTGCGTCGGCGTCGCCAACCCCGCCCCGGCATACGCGGTTTGCCGTACTCGTGCGGCGGTGGCCGGCGGGCACGTCGAAAGACACCGATATCGTGCGCGAGTCGATGCTTCTTGGTCTCGCAGGAGGGCCGCCACTCACTCCTGCAAAAACGGCGAAGATCCGAGCGGCGCTTCCCACTTTTTCGTCGGCATCGCAAACCTCGCCCCGGCAGACGCGCTTTGCCGTACTCGTGCGACGGTCGCCGGCGAGCACGTCGAAATACGCCGATATCGTGCCCGAATCGGCCCCGTTTCGCTTCGCCGGAGTGCCAGCACTCACTCGGCCAAAAACGGCGAACATCCGAGCAGCGGTACCCACTTAGCCGTCGGCATCCCGAACTCCGCGCCGGCTGACGCGGTTGCCGAGCTCGTGCGACTAGCGACCGCGAACGCGTCTCGCGACGCCGCTTTCGTGCGCGGCTCCCATTGCGACCTGGGTTACCCGAGCTCGACCAGCAAAAAAGAAGGTCGAAAAAAAATTTTTTTTTCTGCGTCTGCCGGGGTGCCCCTATAATAGCAGCGATAAGCACCCAGACCGCCGTGGGTCGCTCGCCCCGGCTGACGTGGTTTTTCGTACTCCTGCAGCGGTCGCCGTCAAGCACGTCCAAATACGCCACTTTCGTGGGCGCTTTCGCGCTCTTTCGCGTCGCCGGTGTGCCAGCACTCACTCTGCCAAAAACGGCCAACATCCGAGCGGCGGTTCCCACTTTTGCGTCGGCGTCGTAAACCCCGCCCCGGCAGACGCGGTTTGCCCTACTCGTTCGACGGTCGCCGGCGAGCGCGTCGAAAGACGCCGATATCGTGCGCTAATTGGCGCTCCTTGGCTTCTCCGGAGTGCCGCCACTCACTCCTCCAAAAACGGCGAAGATCCGAGCGGCGTTCTCCACTTTCGCATCGGCGTCCCGAACTCCGCCCGGGCTGACGCGGTTTACCGTACTCGTGCGACGGTCGCCGCCGGGCACGTCGAAAGACGCCGATATCGTGCCGTAATCGGCCCCGTTTGGCTTCGCCCGAGTGCCAGCACTCACTCGGCCAAAAACGGCGAACATCCGAGCAGCGTTTCCCACTTTCGCATCGGCGTCCCGAAGCCCGCCCCGGCAGACGCGGTTTGCCCTACTCGAGCGACGGTCGCCGGCGATCACGTCGAAAGGCGCCGAATTCGTGCACGAATCGATGCTTCTTGGTCTCGCAGGAGGGCCGCCACTCACTCCTGCAAAAACGGCGAAGATCCGAGTTGCGCTTCCCACTTTTTCGTCGGCGTCCCGAACTACGCCCCGGCTGACGCGGTTTACCGTACTCGTGCGACGGTCGCCGGCGGGCACTTCAAAATACGCCGATTTCGTGGGCGCATTCACGCTGTTTCGCTTCCCCGGAGTGCCAACACTCACTCTGCCGAAAGCGGCGATCATCCGAGCGGCGGTTCCCACTTTTGCGTCGGCTTCGCAAACGGCGCCCCGGCAGACGCGCTCGTGCGACGTACTCGTGCGACGGTCGCCGGCGAGCACGTCGAAAGACGCCGATATCGTGCTCGAATCGACCCCGTTTCGCTTCGCCGGAGTGCTGCCAGTCACGGCGCAGAAAACGGCGAACAAGTGTTTTTTTTTTTTTCCTAGAATTTGTGTTATAGAAGGCACATTTGATATCGGACGATAATTTTCAACTTTATCACGCGCACCGATTTTCGTGTAGAGGTTTGCAAGTTTATGGGAATTTCTCCACTTGGAATAATGCGATTTAGTAGTACTACGAGAACTTCATGGATGTACTCAAGGGTACGGGGCAAGTCAGTTACGTCAACACCTGCAGATTTTTTACACTTCAAACTGAAAATTGTTGGTTGTGAGTCCTCGTGTGATATTAAAGGCCGATTCGCTAACACATAGAACAAAGAAAGAAAGGAAGAAAAAACGCCCGCGCTCGCTCAAGAAACCTGGGTTCGCAACAAGTGGCAACAACAAGCAACCGAGCGAGTGCGCCAAAACCCGTGGCGGCCGAACAAACGCGAAGTCCCAACCGCGTCAGCCGGGGCGGCACGGGACAGGAAAAATCACTTCAGCCGGGGCGGCGGGGCACCGAATAAACCTCGTCACCTCGTCGCAGGATAAAAGAGGAAACAAAAAGTCTAAACAGCGTCTGCTGGAGCGAATACGTAATAAAACAACAACAACAACAAAAAAAAAACACCCGCGCTCAAGAAGTCTGCAATCCTCACAAAAGGCGACTGTGACCGAGCAGCGTCAGCCGGGGCCGTGCGGAAACGGAAAAACCGCGACTACCGGGGCGTCGAGGCACCGAAAAATCCACTTCAGCCGCGGCGAAAAAAAAAACAAAAAGAAAGACGGAGGGGGGGGGGGAACCACGTCTGCCGGGGCGAAGGAAAAAAAAAACGCGTCTGCCGGGGCGAGCCCGGGTGCGGCACCACCGGGAAAACTGTGGCAAACAGACATGGCGATCGAGTGAGTGGGCCGCCAGCCAGGCTCAGCCAAAAAGTGCAAAGTCCGAACTGCGTCAGCCGGGGCGGCAAAAACCGCGTCAGCCGGGGCGGCGCAAAAAACCGCGTCTGCCGGGGCGGCACGAAACCGCGTCAGCCGGGGCGGGGCGAAAACTGCGTCAGCCGGGGCGAAAAGAAAAAAAAAAACGCGTCTGCCGGGGCAAGCCCGGGTGCGGCACCACCGGGAAAACTGTGGCAAACAGACATGGCGATCGAGTGAGTGGGCCGCCAGCCAGGCACAGCCGAAAAGTGCAAAGTCCGAACCGTGTCAGCCGGGGCGACGCAAAAACCGCGTCAGCCGGGGCGGCGCGAAAACCGCGTCAGCCGGGGCGGCACGAAACCGCGTCAGCCGGGGCGGCGCGAAAACTGCGTCAGCCGGGGCGGCGCGAAAACCTCGTCAGCCGGGGTGAGCGAAAAGGGGGGGGGGGGGGAACCACGTCTGCCGGGGCGAAAGAAAAAAAAAACGCGTCTGCCGGGGCGAGCCCGGGTGCGGCACCACCGGGAAGACTGTGGCAAACAGACATGGCGATCGAGTGAGTGGGCCGCCAGCCAGGCTCAGCCCAAAAAGTGCCAAGTCCGAACTGCGTCAGCCGGGGCGGCAAAAACCGCGTCAGCCGGGGCGGCGCGAAAACCGCGTCTGCCGGGGCGGCGCGAAAACTGCGTCAGCCGGGGCGAGCCCGGGTGCGGCACCACCGGGAAAACTGTGGCTAACAGACATGGCGATCGAGTGAGTGGGCCACCAGCCAGGCTCAGCCAAAAAGTGCCAAGTCCGAACTGCGTCAGCCGGGGCGGCAAAAACCGCGTCAGCCGGGGCGGCGCAAAAAAACCGCGTCTGCCGGGGCGGCACGAAACCGCGTCAGCCGGGGCGGCGCGAAAACTGCGTCAGCCGGGGCGAAAGAAAAAAAAAACGCGTCTGCCGGGGCGAGCCCGGGTGCGGCACCACCGGGAAAACTGTGGCAAACAGACATGGCGATCGAGTGAGTGGGCCGCCAGCCAGGCACAGCCGAAAAGTGCTAAGTCCGAACTGCGTCTGCCGGGGCGGCACGAAACCGCGTCAGCCGGGGCGGCGCGAAAACCGCGTCTGCCGGGGCGGCACGAAACCGCGTCAGCCGGGGCGGCGCGAAAACTGCGTCAGCCGGGGCGAGCCCGGGTGCGGCACCACCGGGAAAACTGTGGCAAACAGACATGGCGATCGAGTGAGTGGGCCGCCAGCCAGGCACAGCCGAAAAGTGCTAAGTCCGAACTGCGTCTGCCGGGGCGGCACGAAACCGCGTCAGCCGGGGCGGCGCGAAAACCGCGTCTGCCGGGGCGGCACGAAACCGCGTCAGCCGGGGCGGCGCGAAAACTGCGTCAGCCGGGGCGAGCCCGGGTGCGGCACCACCGGGAAAACTGTGGCAAACAGACATGGCGATCGAGTGAGTGGGCCGCCAGCCAGGCACAGCCGAAAAGTGCTAAGTCCGAACTGCGTCAGCCGGGGCGGCAAAAACCGCGTCAGCCGGGGCGGCGCAAAAAACCGCGTCTGCCGGGGCGGCACGAAACCGCGTCAGCCGGGGCGGCGCGAAAACTGCGTCAGCCGGGGCGAAAGAAAAAAAAAAACGCGTCTGCCGGGGCGAGCCCGGGTGCGGCACCACCGGGAAAACTGTGGCAAACAGACATGGCGATCGAGTGAGTGGGCCGCCAGCCAGGCACAGCCGAAAAGTGCTAAGTCCGAACTGCGTCTGCCGGGGCGGCACGAAACCGCGTCAGCCGGGGCGGCGCGAAAACCGCGTCTGCCGGGGCGGCACGAAACCGCGTCAGCCGGGGCGGCGCGAAAACTGCGTCAGCCGGGGCGAGCCCGGGTGCGGCACCACCGGGAAAACTGTGGCAAACAGACATGGC
>NW_027464773.1:135000-145000 GCF_043290135.1 Rhipicephalus microplus | reverse complement strand
AGTGTGTCCTGCAATTCACACCAAGTCTCGCAGCTGGCTGCGTTCTTCATCGACCCGAGAACCGAGTGATCCACCGCTTAGAGTCGTGAAAAAGTGTTTGTTCAATTCCGTACAGTCAAAACCAAACGTTTCTGGCACTCGGCCAAACAGTGGCCAAGAAGGGCGCTTTTCAGCGCACGCTTGGACTCCAAAACTCTGCCGCGCCTTTTTCGGCTGCCGCAAATCGAGCAAACGGTGTGTTTCGGACGGCGTTTCGCTTTCGCTACTTGCGAGTGCTTTCGTGGTCCACCCCTCTATAAATACTCGGGAGGCGTCGAAGCCGGTTCTCCAAGCCGGACCCGTAGGTATCGTTGTGTGCTCGCTCTCATTGGCCCGCCTAACCAGAAAATGCCTGCGGTACACCCATTTGGATAAGAGTGCACGCAGATGCGGGCCTCGACGGCTACACATTTCCTCGGGCGGCCGCCTCCCGGCCTCCGTGGAGCGCGGGATGCACGGTCCCATCGACAAGCCTCTCCCGTTTTTACCGTGGCGTCGCGGTTCACCACGGCAGGCGGGTCGGTCTCCTCCGCATAAAAAGGGGGACCCCCGCTTTTTGTTCCACGAAATCGCACAAGCTTTTTTCGCATCCACGGTTTGCCACCGCACACCAAAATGCCGATCCGGCTGCCTACTTTAGCCAACAGGTGGAGCCAGGCGCGCCGTACTTGCGCGGCACTTCCCACGTCCACCGAAGTCGGTGCCAAGGACCACTTTCGGCGCCGGAGCCGCGTACGAGCCTACTCGAGGCGGAAGAACGAAGCCAGCAAGGGCCTGGCCGCAAGTGCGTTCAATTGTCGGGACGTCCAAGTCCCTCGTTCTTCCGTGCTTCCTCTTTCGGCAAGTCGTTGCGGCACCTTCCCAAAGCGCGCAGACCCGCTAATCGCGACGAGCGCGACGTGGCCGTGCCGCCTTTCCCTCGGCAGCAAGCAAAACGCCTGGCAACGTCGACGCTCCCCTAACCGCGATCTCGCACCGTGTTTCGTGTGGCGAATTCAAAAGCCGGCCGGCGCTGCTGCAACCATTACGGTCGGTACGCATACGCCGCGGAGGGCGGGACGGTCATCGGAGCGTGCGGTTCCTCCATCGAGTACTGCGCACCTCGGCCGTCGCATCGCCGTGCCATGACCGGCCGCGCGTCAACGCGAACCGGTGCCAGCGAGATCCCTCGCCTGCAAGAACCGACCGGCAGCCTCCGTCACCCGAGGACGCGGAGGCGCTTGCCGCGGACGGCGGGACGGTATGCACTGGTGCACAGCGGACCCGTCACATCGCCAGTTCCTTGACCGACCGCCGACGCTTGTGCCGTTCCTCTCGTACTTGGCAGTCGCCGCGCGATTGTCGGGTCTCGTTCTTGCACGCTCGAACGGTCGGGAGGGCACTCGGCTGGCGTTTCGGGAACGCGCAGCCTCGCCTTCTACCGACGTAACCACGACTCGCCGTTCGCGCTCCGCCGCTCCTGTTTACAGTACTAGGCGGTCCCGCAGCGGTCGGGTCGCGCATTTCGAGCGCTTCGAGCCACGGTGCAGTGGCGGGTCGAAAGCCGACCTATGAGTGCGTTGCGCCGTTTGTACCCGCGTCCGCCACCTGGCCGACCGTCCAAGGTCGCGGTGTTGGCGTCCGCTGGGCGCAACAATTTGTCACGGGGTGCCGCTCCACATTCAGGCAGCCCCGTGGGGAAAAGCCGACCCCGCGTCCAAACGGGGTCAGCGGCAGAAAGTGTCGGGCGCAGACGCAGCTGAGGCGCTCACCCTTCACAATCCGTTAATGATCCTTCCGCAGGTTCACCTACGGAAACCTTGTTACGACTTTTACTTCCTCTAAATGATCAAGTTTGGTCATCTTTCCAACAGACCGGCGCAACCGAAAGGCCGCGCCGGACATCGGTCCGAAGACCTCACTAAATCATTCAATCGGTAGTAGCGACGGGCGGTGTGTACAAAGGGCAGGGACGTAATCAACGCGAGCTTATGACTCGCGCTTACTGGGAATTCCTCGTTCAAGGGGAACAATTGCAAGCCCCTATCCCAATCACGAAAGAAGTTCCACGGGTTACCCAGTCTTTTCAGACAGGGATAAAGACACGCTGCTTCCTTCAGTGTAGCGCGCGTGCGGCCCCGGACATCTAAGGGCATCACAGACCTGTTATTGCTCTGTTTCGTGCGGCTAGGAGCCGCTTGTCCCTCTAAGAAGGTTGTAAGGTGCTGGGAACCCCGCACCTATTTAATAGGCTAGAGTCTCGTTCGTTATCGGAATTAACCAGACAAATCGCTCCACCAACTAAGAACGGCCATGCACCACCATCCACCAAATCAAGAAAGAGCTCTCAATCTGTCAATCCTCCCAGTGTCCGGGCCGGGTAAGTTTTCCCGTGTTGAGTCAAATTAAGCCGCAGGCTCCACTCCTGGTGGTGCCCTTCCGTCAATTCCTTTAAGTTTCAGCTTTGCAACCATACTTCCCCCGGAACCCAAATACTTTGGTTTCCCGGAAGCTGCCCGCCGAGTCATTTGAGTAACTCAGGCGGATCGCTGGTTGGCATCGTTTATGGTCAGAACTAGGGCGGTATCTGATCGCCTTCGAACCTCTGACTTTCGTTCTTGATCAATGAAAACATTCTTGGCAAATGCTTTCGCAGTAGTTCGTCTTGCGACGGTCCAAGAATTTCACCTCTAGCGCCGCAATACGAATGCCCCCGTCCGTCCCTCTTAATCATTACCTCGTATTCCAAAAACCAACAGAACAGAAACGAGGTCTTGTTCTATTATTCCATGCAAGTTTATTCAGGCGACTCGCCTGCGTTGAGCACTCTAATTTTTTCAAAGTAAAAGCACCGGCCATCTCGAGGCACACAATGAAGTGCACCAAGAAAGAACCGGCATGATGTTCAGTCCGAGCCGTCGCATCGGGTAGATGCACTACTCGTCTGGAACTGAGATCCAACTACGAGCTTTTTAACCGCAGCAGCTTTAGTATACGCTATTGGAGCTGGAATTACCGCGGCTGCTGGCACCAGACTTGCCCTCCAATTGATCCTCGTTAAAGGATTTAGAGTGTACTCATTTCAATTACGGGGCCTCAAAAGAGTCCCGTATTGTTATTTTTCGTCACTACCTCCCCGTGCCGGGAGTGGGTAATTTGCGCGCCTGCTGCCTTCCTTGGATGTGGTAGCCGTTTCTCAGGCTCCCTCTCCGGAATCGAACCCTGATTCTCCGTTACCCGTAACAACCATGGTAAGCAAGTAACCTACCATCGAAAGTTGATAAGGCAGACACTTGAAAGAAACGTCGCCGGCTCGTGGCCATGCGATCAGCACAAAGTTATCCAGAGTCACCACACAATACGGGCCGAAACCCGATCGATCTTGGTCTAATAAAAGCACCCGTTACCCAAAGGGCTCCAGGCTCACTGCATGTATTAGCTGTAGAATTGCCACAGTTATCCAAGTAGGAAGAAACGATCTAAGGAACCATAACTGATTTAATGAGCCATTCGCGGTTTCGCCTTATTTCGGCATGTACTTAGACATGCATGGCTTAATCTTTGAGACAAGCATATGATTACTGGCAGGATCAACCAGGTAATCGTTCGACTGCGCGTCCGTCCTCGCCTTCGGCGGGCCGGACGCAGTCTGTGTGCGGCGGAGGCCACCTTCAGGCGCCCCAACACGCTTATTTTGCACTCCGAGATGACGGCGTTCGAGCTCGCTACGGCACAACCTTCCCGAAAGACGAGTGGGAGCCGTGCGGCAAGAAGCACGTTCATGCTCGCTCTTTTTCGTTGCATCGACTCGGTCGCGCCGTGCGGGTTGCCCAAGCCCGCTGCACTGTCGGTGGACCGGCCGGAACTAGCAACGGAGCCGAGACTGCAAAGCCGCCAGACGACGGGTCACGCCCGCGTCTTCGGCGCTTTCGCATCTGAATCGCCCGAGGACGACACGGAACACACCTCGATATCGTGGTAAAACGGCACCGTCCGACAACCAGCCCCTAACGCATCAAGCGGATGAGGCTGCAGACGACTGCCGTGGATTCCCCTGGAGCAGACCCGAGGACACGCTTGACGAGGCCGAAGCCCGCCGCATATCAGACACCCGGTCGCTTTCGCGTACGCCGCTCACGAGAACCCCCACATAATAGCAGCGATAAGTACCCAGACCTCCTTGGGCACTAATACGAGCGTACTCGAGAAAATTTCACCGCGGGTGTGCCCCGAAACGTGTGGCACGTTGAGCGTGCCACAAGTCTACGTCGCTCTCAAACCCGCCGAGGTCGTAGAATTTGCGACCCTACTCACGAAATTCCCACCGAGGATACGGCCGCAAACGTACCGCACCTTGGGTAGGCCACGAGTTTGTGCAACACTACGCTGACGGCACAGCACCGAGGTCGTGCGCGCACGCACGGGAAAATTCCGCCGCGGTTTCTGCCGAAAACGTGAGGCACCACGACTCTCCGCAAGTTCGCGTCGACTGCGAAAGACCGAAGTCGTGAACGACGTGTCCGCTACTCGCCGCCGACACGCTGGACACCAAACGTACAACGACTCGACGGCGTCGTAGAGGCCCACGACGCGGTTTTCCTTAACGACGTCTCGGCGTGGCACCGACAGGTTAGAACGGCCGACCAACGTTCCCTGTCCGCCGTTCGGCTCAGTCGAAGGGCTCGGCGACTTCGGCAACGCTGCGAAGCCGCACGGTGACGCACGCCATGTCCCCATTTTTTTTTTTTTCTTTCTGCGTCTGCCGGGGTGCCCCTATAATAGCAGCGATAAGCACCCAGACCGCCGTGGGTCGCTCGCCCCGGCTGACGTGGTTTTTCGTACTCCTGCGGCGGTCGCCGTCAAGCACGTCCAAATACGCTACTTTCGTGGGCGCATTCACGCTCTTTCGCTTCGCCGGAGTGCCAGCACTCACTCTGCCAAAAACGGCGAACATCCGAGCGGCGGTTCCCACTTTTGCGTCGGCGTCGCAAACCCCGCCCCGGCAGACGAGGTTTGCCGTACTCGTGCGACGGTGGCCGGCGGGCACGTCGAAAGACGCCGATATCGTGCGCGAATTGGCGCACCTTGGCTTCACCGGAGTGCCGCCACTGACTCCTCCAAAAACGGCGAAGATCCGAGCGGCGCTTCCCACTTTCGCATCGGCGTCCCGAACTCCGCCCCGGCTGACGCGGTTTACCGTACTCGTGCGACGGTCGCCGGCGAGCACGTGGAAAGACGCCGATATCGTGCCCGAATCGGCTCCGTTCGGCTTCGCCGGAGTGCCAGCACTGGCTCGGCGAAAGACGACGAACATCCGAGCGACGGTTCTCACTATTGCGTACGCGTCGCAAACCCCGCCCCGGCAGACGCACTTTGCCGTACTCGTGCGACGGTCGCCGGCGAGCACGTAGAAAGACGCCGATATCGTGCCGGAATCGGCCCCGTTTGGCTTCGCCGGAGTGCCAGCACTCACTCGGCCACAAACGGCGAACATCCGAGCGGCGGTTCCCACTTAGCCGTCGGCGTCCCGAACTCCGCCCCGGCAGACGCGGTTGCCGAGCTCGTGCGACTAGCGACCGCGAAGCCGTCTCGCGACGCCGCTTTCGTGCGCGGCTCCCACTGCGACCTGGGTCACCCGAGGTCGACGAGCAAGAAAGAATGTCGAAAAAAAATTTTTTTTTTTTGCGTCTGCCGGGGTGCCCCTATAATAGCAGCGATAAGCACCCAGACCGCCATGGGTCGCTCGCCCCGGCTGACGTGGTTTTTCGTTTTCCTGCGGTGGTCGTCGTCAAGCACGTCCAAACACGCCACTTTCGTGGGCGCATTCGCGCTCTTTCGCTTCGCCGGAGTGCCAGCACTCACTCTGCCAAAAACGGCGAACATCCTAGTGGCGGTTCCCACTTTTGCGTCGGCGTCGCCAACCCCGCCCCGGCATACGCGGTTTGCCGTACTCGTGCGGCGGTGGCCGGCGGGCACGTCGAAAGACACCGATATCGTGCGCGAGTCGATGCTTCTTGGTCTCGCAGGAGGGCCGCCACTCACTCCTGCAAAAACGGCGAAGATCCGAGCGGCGCTTCCCACTTTTTCGTCGGCATCGCAAACCTCGCCCCGGCAGACGCGCTTTGCCGTACTCGTGCGACGGTCGCCGGCGAGCACGTCGAAATACGCCGATATCGTGCCCGAATCGGCCCCGTTTCGCTTCGCCGGAGTGCCAGCACTCACTCGGCCAAAAACGGCGAACATCCGAGCAGCGGTACCCACTTAGCCGTCGGCATCCCGAACTCCGCGCCGGCTGACGCGGTTGCCGAGCTCGTGCGACTAGCGACCGCGAACGCGTCTCGCGACGCCGCTTTCGTGCGCGGCTCCCATTGCGACCTGGGTTACCCGAGCTCGACCAGCAAAAAAGAAGGTCGAAAAAAAATTTTTTTTTTCTGCGTCTGCCGGGGTGCCCCTATAATAGCAGCGATAAGCACCCAGACCGCCGTGGGTCGCTCGCCCCGGCTGACGTGGTTTTTCGTACTCCTGCAGCGGTCGCCGTCAAGCACGTCCAAATACGCCACTTTCGTGGGCGCTTTCGCGCTCTTTCGCGTCGCCGGTGTGCCAGCACTCACTCTGCCAAAAACGGCGAACATCCTAGTGGCGGTTCCCACTTTTGCGTCGGCGTCGTAAACCCCGCCCCGGCAGACGCGGTTTGCCCTACTCGTTCGACGGTCGCCGGCGAGCGCGTCGAAAGACGCCGATATCGTGCGCTAATTGGCGCTCCTTGGCTTCTCCGGAGTGCCGCCACTCACTCCTCCAAAAACGGCGAAGATCCGAGCGGCGTTCTCCACTTTCGCATCGGCGTCCCGAACTCCGCCCGGGCTGACGCGGTTTACCGTACTCGTGCGACGGTCGCCGCCGGGCACGTCGAAAGACGCCGATATCGTGCCGTAATCGGCCCCGTTTGGCTTCGCCCGAGTGCCAGCACTCACTCGGCCAAAAACGGCGAACATCCGAGCAGCGTTTCCCACTTTCGCATCGGCGTCCCGAAGCCCGCCCCGGCAGACGCGGTTTGCCCTACTCGAGCGACGGTCGCCGGCGATCACGTCGAAAGGCGCCGAATTCGTGCACGAATCGATGCTTCTTGGTCTCGCAGGAGGGCCGCCACTCACTCCTGCAAAAACGGCGAAGATCCGAGTTGCGCTTCCCACTTTTTCGTCGGCGTCCCGAACTACGCCCCGGCTGACGCGGTTTACCGTACTCGTGCGACGGTCGCCGGCGGGCACTTCAAAATACGCCGATTTCGTGGGCGCATTCACGCTGTTTCGCTTCCCCGGAGTGCCAACACTCACTCTGCCGAAAGCGGCGATCATCCGAGCGGCGGTTCCCACTTTTGCGTCGGCTTCGCAAACGGCGCCCCGGCAGACGCGCTCGTGCGACGTACTCGTGCGACGGTCGCCGGCGAGCACGTCGAAAGACGCCGATATCGTGCTCGAATCGACCCCGTTTCGCTTCGCCGGAGTGCTGCCAGTCACGGCGCAGAAAACGGCGAACAAGTGTTTTTTTTTTTTTCCTAGAATTTGTGTTATAGAAGGCACATTTGATATCGGACGATAATTTTCAACTTTATCACGCGCACCGATTTTCGTGTAGAGGTTTGCAAGTTTATGGGAATTTCTCCACTTGGAATAATGCGATTTAGTAGTACTACGAGAACTTCATGGATGTACTCAAGGGTACGGGGCAAGTCAGTTACGTCAACACCTGCAGATTTTTTACACTTCAAACTGAAAATTGTTGGTTGTGAGTCCTCGTGTGATATTAAAGGCCGATTCGCTAACACATAGAACAAAGAAAGAAAGGAAGAAAAAACGCCCGCGCTCGCTCAAGAAACCTGGGTTCGCAACAAGTGGCAACAACAAGCAACCGAGCGAGTGCGCCAAAACCCGTGGCGGCCGAACAAACGCGAAGTCCCAACCGCGTCAGCCGGGGCGGCACGGGACAGGAAAAATCACTTCAGCCGGGGCGGCGGGGCACCGAATAAACCTCGTCACCTCGTCGCAGGATAAAAGAGGAAACAAAAAGTCTAAACAGCGTCTGCTGGAGCGAATGCGTAATAAAACAACAACAACAACAAAAAAAAAACACCCGCGCTCAAGAAGTCTGCAATCCTCACAAAAGGCGACTGTGACCGAGCAGCGTCAGCCGGGGCCGTGCGGAAACGGAAAAACCGCGACTACCGGGGCGTCGAGGCACCGAAAAATCCACTTCAGCCGCGGCGAAAAAAAAAAACAAAAAGAAAGACGGAGGGGGGGGGGGGAACCACGTCTGCCGGGGCGAAGGAAAAAAAAAACGCGTCTGCTGGGGCGAGCCCGGGTGCGGCACCACCGGGAAAACTGTGGCAAACAGACATGGCGATCGAGTGAGTGGGCCGCCAGCCAGGCTCAGCCAAAAAGTGCAAAGTCCGAACTGCGTCAGCCGGGGCGGCAAAAACCGCGTCAGCCGGGGCGGCGCAAAAAACCGCGTCTGCCGGGGCGGCACGAAACCGCGTCAGCCGGGGCGGGGCGAAAACTGCGTCAGCCGGGGCGAAAAGAAAAAAAAAACGCGTCTGCCGGGGCAAGCCCGGGTGCGGCACCACCGGGAAAACTGTGGCAAACAGACATGGCGATCGAGTGAGTGGGCCGCCAGCCAGGCACAGCCGAAAAGTGCAAAGTCCGAACCGTGTCAGCCGGGGCGACGCAAAAACCGCGTCAGCCGGGGCGGCGCGAAAACCGCGTCAGCCGGGGCGGCACGAAACCGCGTCAGCCGGGGCGGCGCGAAAACTGCGTCAGCCGGGGCGGCGCGAAAACCTCGTCAGCCGGGGCGAGCGAAAAGGGGGGGGGGAACCACGTCTGCCGGGGCGAAAGAAAAAAAAAACGCGTCTGCCGGGGCGAGCCCGGGTGCGGCACCACCGGGAAGACTGTGGCAAACAGACATGGCGATCGAGTGAGTGGGCCGCCAGCCAGGCTCAGCCCAAAAAGTGCCAAGTCCGAACTGCGTCAGCCGGGGCGGCAAAAACCGCGTCAGCCGGGGCGGCGCGAAAACCGCGTCTGCCGGGGCGGCGCGAAAACTGCGTCAGCCGGGGCGAGCCCGGGTGCGGCACCACCGGGAAAACTGTGGCTAACAGACATGGCGATCGAGTGAGTGGGCCACCAGCCAGGCTCAGCCAAAAAGTGCCAAGTCCGAACTGCGTCAGCCGGGGCGGCAAAAACCGCGTCAGCCGGGGCGGCGCAAAAAAACCGCGTCTGCCGGGGCGGCACGAAACCGCGTCAGCCGGGGCGGCGCGAAAACTGCGTCAGCCGGGGCGAAAGAAAAAAAAAAACGCGTCTGCCGGGGCGAGCCCGGGTGCGGCACCACCGGGAAAACTGTGGCAAACAGACATGGCGATCGAGTGAGTGGGCCGCCAGCCAGGCACAGCCGAAAAGTGCTAAGTCCGAACTGCGTCTGCCGGGGCGGCACGAAACCGCGTCAGCCGGGGCGGCGCGAAAACCGCGTCTGCCGGGGCGGCACGAAACCGCGTCAGCCGGGGCGGCGCGAAAACTGCGTCAGCCGGGGCGAGCCCGGGTGCGGCACCACCGGGAAAACTGTGGCAAACAGACATGGCGATCGAGTGAGTGGGCCGCCAGCCAGGCACAGCCGAAAAGTGCTAAGTCCGAACTGCGTCTGCCGGGGCGGCACGAAACCGCGTCAGCCGGGGCGGCGCGAAAACCGCGTCTGCCGGGGCGGCACGAAACCGCGTCAGCCGGGGCGGCGCGAAAACTGCGTCAGCCGGGGCGAGCCCGGGTGCGGCACCACCGGGAAAACTGTGGCAAACAGACATGGCGATCGAGTGAGTGGGCCGCCAGCCAGGCACAGCCGAAAAGTGCTAAGTCCGAACTGCGTCAGCCGGGGCGGCAAAAACCGCGTCAGCCGGGGCGGCGCAAAAAACCGCGTCTGCCGGGGCGGCACGAAACCGCGTCAGCCG
>NW_027464773.1:115000-127500 GCF_043290135.1 Rhipicephalus microplus | reverse complement strand
GTTAAAGTTGCGCGTCCGTGGCTCTCGCAGCTCTTGCGCGCCCGGTCGCAGAGAGGAGTACGCAACCTCGACCGCACTTTCCCTGCAGGCTTCCTTCCGACTCGAAGTCCTGCGGCGGTCTCAACGAGGTGCCACATCCTCAATGCAGTCGGTCGCCCCCGTTTCGGTTGGGCTCTGGCACGACGGTCGCCACCGTCTCGCCCTTGAGTGGCCGCTGTTGGCGCTCGCTGTGAGGTGTTCAGCGTGCTGTCCGTGTTGCCGACGCGGTCAAAACGAGTCGACGGCTCACGTTCCCTTGTGCGCCGAAGGCTCTCTTGATATGTGATCCGACCCTCAGACAGACGAAGCCAAGGGAAGACCCAAGGCCGCAATGTGCGTTCAAAGAATCAGTGCTCAGTGTGTCCTGCAATTCACACCAAGTCTCGCAGCTGGCTGCGTTCTTCATCGACCCGAGAACCGAGTGATCCACCGCTTAGAGTCGTGAAAAAGTGTTTGTTCAATTCCGTACAGTCAAAACCAAACGTTTCTGGCACTCGGCCAAACAGTGGCCAAGAAGGGCGCTTTTCAGCGCACGCTTGGACTCCAAAACTCTGCCGCGCCTTTTTCGGCTGCCGCAAATCGAGCAAACGGTGTGTTTCGGACGGCGTTTCGCTTTCGCTACTTGCGAGTGCTTTCGTGGTCCACCCCTCTATAAATACTCGGGAGGCGTCGAAGCCGGTTCTCCAAGCCGGACCCGTAGGTATCGTTGTGTGCTCGCTCTCATTGGCCCGCCTAACCAGAAAATGCCTGCGGTACACCCATTTGGATAAGAGTGCACGCAGATGCGGGCCTCGACGGCTACACATTTCCTCGGGCGGCCGCCTCCCGGCCTCCGTGGAGCGCGGGATGCACGGTCCCATCGACAAGCCTCTCCCGTTTTTACCGTGGCGTCGCGGTTCACCACGGCAGGCGGGTCGGTCTCCTCCGCATAAAAAGGGGGACCCCCGCTTTTTGTTCCACGAAATCGCACAAGCTTTTTTCGCATCCACGGTTTGCCACCGCACACCAAAATGCCGATCCGGCTGCCTACTTTAGCCAACAGGTGGAGCCAGGCGCGCCGTACTTGCGCGGCACTTCCCACGTCCACCGAAGACGGTGCCAAGGACCACTTTCGGCGCCGGAGCCGCGTACGAGCCTACTCGAGGCGGAAGAACGAAGCCAGCAAGGGCCTGGCCGCAAGTGCGTTCAATTGTCGGGACGTCCAAGTCCCTCGTTCTTCCGTGCTTCCTCTTTCGGCAAGTCGTTGCGGCACCTTCCCAAAGCGCGCAGACCCGCTAATCGCGACGAGCGCGACGTGGCCGTGCCGCCTTTCCCTCGGCAGCAAGCAAAACGCCTGGCAACGTCGACGCTCCCCTAACCGCGATCTCGCACCGTGTTTCGTGTGGCGAATTCAAAAGCCGGCCGGCGCTGCTGCAACCATTACGGTCGGTACGCATACGCCGCGGAGGGCGGGACGGTCATCGGAGCGTGCGGTTCCTCCATCGAGTACTGCGCACCTCGGCCGTCGCATCGCCGTGCCATGACCGGCCGCGCGTCAACGCGAACCGGTGCCAGCGAGATCCCTCGCCTGCAAGAACCGACCGGCAGCCTCCGTCACCCGAGGACGCGGAGGCGCTTGCCGCGGACGGCGGGACGGTATGCACTGGTGCACAGCGGACCCGTCACATCGCCAGTTCCTTGACCGACCGCCGACGCTTGTGCCGTTCCTCTCGTACTTGGCAGTCGCCGCGCGATTGTCGGGTCTCGTTCTTGCACGCTCGAACGGTCGGGAGGGCACTCGGCTGGCGTTTCGGGAACGCGCAGCCTCGCCTTCTACCGACGTAACCACGACTCGCCGTTCGCGCTCCGCCGCTCCTGTTTACAGTACTAGGCGGTCCCGCAGCGGTCGGGTCGCGCATTTCGAGCGCTTCGAGCCACGGTGCAGTGGCGGGTCGAAAGCCGACCTATGAGTGCGTTGCGCCGTTTGTACCCGCGTCCGCCACCTGGCCGACCGTCCAAGGTCGCGGTGTTGGCGTCCGCTGGGCGCAACAATTTGTCACGGGGTGCCGCTCCACATTCAGGCAGCCCCGTGGGGAAAAGCCGACCCCGCGTCCAAACGGGGTCAGCGGCAGAAAGTGTCGGGCGCAGACGCAGCTGAGGCGCTCACCCTTCACAATCCGTTAATGATCCTTCCGCAGGTTCACCTACGGAAACCTTGTTACGACTTTTACTTCCTCTAAATGATCAAGTTTGGTCATCTTTCCAACAGACCGGCGCAACCGAAAGGCCGCGCCGGACATCGGTCCGAAGACCTCACTAAATCATTCAATCGGTAGTAGCGACGGGCGGTGTGTACAAAGGGCAGGGACGTAATCAACGCGAGCTTATGACTCGCGCTTACTGGGAATTCCTCGTTCAAGGGGCACAATTGCAAGCCCCTATCCCAATCACGAAAGAAGTTCCACGGGTTACCCAGTCTTTTCAGACAGGGATAAAGACACGCTGCTTCCTTCAGTGTAGCGCGCGTGCGGCCCCGGACATCTAAGGGCATCACAGACCTGTTATTGCTCTGTTTCGTGCGGCTAGGAGCCGCTTGTCCCTCTAAGAAGGTTGTAAGGTGCTGGGAACCCCGCACCTATTTAATAGGCTAGAGTCTCGTTCGTTATCGGAATTAACCAGACAAATCGCTCCACCAACTAAGAACGGCCATGCACCACCATCCACCGAATCAAGAAAGAGCTCTCAATCTGTCAATCCTCCCAGTGTCCGGGCCGGGTAAGTTTTCCCGTGTTGAGTCAAATTAAGCCGCAGGCTCCACTCCTGGTGGTGCCCTTCCGTCAATTCCTTTAAGTTTCAGCTTTGCAACCATACTTCCCCCGGAACCCAAATACTTTGGTTTCCCGGAAGCTGCCCGCCGAGTCATTTGAGTAACTCAGGCGGATCGCTGGTTGGCATCGTTTATGGTCAGAACTAGGGCGGTATCTGATCGCCTTCGAACCTCTGACTTTCGTTCTTGATCAATGAAAACATTCTTGGCAAATGCTTTCGCAGTAGTTCGTCTTGCGACGGTCCAAGAATTTCACCTCTAGCGCCGCAATACGAATGCCCCCGTCCGTCCCTCTTAATCATTACCTCGTATTCCAAAAACCAACAGAACAGAAACGAGGTCTTGTTCTATTATTCCATGCAAGTTTATTCAGGCGACTCGCCTGCGTTGAGCACTCTAATTTTTTCAAAGTAAAAGCACCGGCCATCTCGAGGCACACAATGAAGTGCACCAAGAAAGAACCGGCATGATGTTCAGTCCGAGCCGTCGCATCGGGTAGATGCACTACTCGTCTGGAACTGAGATCCAACTACGAGCTTTTTAACCGCAGCAGCTTTAGTATACGCTATTGGAGCTGGAATTACCGCGGCTGCTGGCACCAGACTTGCCCTCCAATTGATCCTCGTTAAAGGATTTAGAGTGTACTCATTTCAATTACGGGGCCTCAAAAGAGTCCCGTATTGTTATTTTTCGTCACTACCTCCCCGTGCCGGGAGTGGGTAATTTGCGCGCCTGCTGCCTTCCTTGGATGTGGTAGCCGTTTCTCAGGCTCCCTCTCCGGAATCGAACCCTGATTCTCCGTTACCCGTAACAACCATGGTAAGCAAGTAACCTACCATCGAAAGTTGATAAGGCAGACACTTGAAAGAAACGTCGCCGGCTCGTGGCCATGCGATCAGCACAAAGTTATCCAGAGTCACCACACAATACGGGCCGAAACCCGATCGATCTTGGTCTAATAAAAGCACCCGTTACCCAAAGGGCTCCAGGCTCACTGCATGTATTAGCTCTAGAATTGCCACAGTTATCCAAGTAGGAAGAAACGATCTAAGGAACCATAACTGATTTAATGAGCCATTCGCGGTTTCGCCTTATTTCGGCATGTACTTAGACATGCATGGCTTAATCTTTGAGACAAGCATATGATTACTGGCAGGATCAACCAGGTAATCGTTCGACTGCGCGTCCGTCCTCGCCTTCGGCGGGCCGGACGCAGTCTGTGTGCGGCGGAGGCCACCTTCAGGCGCCCCAACACGCTTATTTTGCACTCCGAGATGACGGCGTTCGAGCTCGCTACGGCACAACCTTCCCGAAAGACGAGTGGGAGCCGTGCGGCAAGAAGCACGTTCATGCTCGCTCTTTTTCGTTGCATCGACTCGGTCGCGCCGTGCGGGTTGCCCAAGCCCGCTGCACTGTCGGTGGACCGGCCGGAACTAGCAACGGAGCCGAGACTGCAAAGCCGCCAGACGACGGGTCACGCCCGCGTCTTCGGCGCTTTCGCATCTGAATCGCCCGAGGACGACACGGAACACACCTCGATATCGTGGTAAAACGGCACCGTCCGACAACCAGCCCCTAACGCATCAAGCGGATGAGGCTGCAGACGACTGCCGTGGATTCCCCTGGAGCAGACCCGAGGACACGCTTGACGAGGCCGAAGCCCGCCGCATATCAGACACCCGGTCGCTTTCGCGTACG
Source organism: Rhipicephalus microplus (assembly GCF_043290135.1). NCBI lineage: Eukaryota > Metazoa > Arthropoda > Arachnida > Ixodida > Ixodidae > Rhipicephalus > Rhipicephalus microplus. The sequence goes on along the minus strand of NW_027464773.1, from coordinate 122,957 downwards.
CCGCTCACGAGAACCCCCACATAATAGCAGCGATAAGTACCCAGACCTCCTTGGGCACTAATACGAGCGTACTCGAGAAAATTTCACCGCGGGTGTGCCCCGAAACGTGTGGCACGTTGAGCGTGCCACAAGTCTACGTCGCTCTCAAACCCGCCGAGGTCGTAGAATTTGCGACCCTACTCACGAAATTCCCACCGAGGATACGGCCGCAAACGTACCGCACCTTGGGTAGGCCACGAGTTTGTGCAACACTACGCTGACGGCACAGCACCGAGGTCGTGCGCGCACGCACGGGAAAATTCCGCCGCGGTTTCTGCCGAAAACGTGAGGCACCACGACTCTCCGCAAGTTCGCGTCGACTGCGAAAGACCGAAGTCGTGAACGACGTGTCCGCTACTCGCCGCCGACACGCTGGACACCAAACGTACAACGACTCGACGGCGTCGTAGAGGCCCACGACGCGGTTTTCCTTAACGACGTCTCGGCGTGGCACCGACAGGTTAGAACGGCCGACCAACGTTCCCTGTCCGCCGTTCGGCTCAGTCGAAGGGCTCGGCGACTTCGGCAACGCTGCGAAGCCGCACGGTGACGCACGCCATGTCCCCATTTTTTTTTTTTTTCTTTCTGCGTCTGCCGGGGTGCCCCTATAATAGCAGCGATAAGCACCCAGACCGCCGTGGGTCGCTCGCCCCGGCTGACGTGGTTTTTCGTACTCCTGCGGCGGTCGCCGTCAAGCACGTCCAAATACGCTACTTTCGTGGGCGCATTCACGCTCTTTCGCTTCGCCGGAGTGCCAGCACTCACTCTGCCAAAAACGGCGAACATCCGAGCGGCGGTTCCCACTTTTGCGTCGGCGTCGCAAACCCCGCCCCGGCAGACGAGGTTTGCCGTACTCGTGCGACGGTGGCCGGCGGGCACGTCGAAAGACGCCGATATCGTGCGCGAATTGGCGCACCTTGGCTTCACCGGAGTGCCGCCACTGACTCCTCCAAAAACGGCGAAGATCCGAGCGGCGCTTCCCACTTTCGCATCGGCGTCCCGAACTCCGCCCCGGCTGACGCGGTTTACCGTACTCGTGCGACGGTCGCCGGCGAGCACGTGGAAAGACGCCGATATCGTGCCCGAATCGGCTCCGTTCGGCTTCGCCGGAGTGCCAGCACTGGCTCGGCGAAAGACGACGAACATCCGAGCGACGGTTCTCACTATTGCGTACGCGTCGCAAACCCCGCCCCGGCAGACGCACTTTGCCGTACTCGTGCGACGGTCGCCGGCGAGCACGTAGAAAGACGCCGATATCGTGCCGGAATCGGCCCCGTTTGGCTTCGCCGGAGTGCCAGCACTCACTCGGCCACAAACGGCGAACATCCGAGCGGCGGTTCCCACTTAGCCGTCGGCGTCCCGAACTCCGCCCCGGCAGACGCGGTTGCCGAGCTCGTGCGACTAGCGACCGCGAAGCCGTCTCGCGACGCCGCTTTCGTGCGCGGCTCCCACTGCGACCTGGGTCACCCGAGGTCGACGAGCAAGAAAGAATGTCGAAAAAAAATTTTTTTTTTTTTGCGTCTGCCGGGGTGCCCCTATAATAGCAGCGATAAGCACCCAGACCGCCATGGGTCGCTCGCCCCGGCTGACGTGGTTTTTCGTTTTCCTGCGGTGGTCGTCGTCAAGCACGTCCAAACACGCCACTTTCGTGGGCGCATTCGCGCTCTTTCGCTTCGCCGGAGTGCCAGCACTCACTCTGCCAAAAACGGCGAACATCCTAGTGGCGGTTCCCACTTTTGCGTCGGCGTCGCCAACCCCGCCCCGGCATACGCGGTTTGCCGTACTCGTGCGGCGGTGGCCGGCGGGCACGTCGAAAGACACCGATATCGTGCGCGAGTCGATGCTTCTTGGTCTCGCAGGAGGGCCGCCACTCACTCCTGCAAAAACGGCGAAGATCCGAGCGGCGCTTCCCACTTTTTCGTCGGCATCGCAAACCTCGCCCCGGCAGACGCGCTTTGCCGTACTCGTGCGACGGTCGCCGGCGAGCACGTCGAAATACGCCGATATCGTGCCCGAATCGGCCCCGTTTCGCTTCGCCGGAGTGCCAGCACTCACTCGGCCAAAAACGGCGAACATCCGAGCAGCGGTACCCACTTAGCCGTCGGCATCCCGAACTCCGCGCCGGCTGACGCGGTTGCCGAGCTCGTGCGACTAGCGACCGCGAACGCGTCTCGCGACGCCGCTTTCGTGCGCGGCTCCCATTGCGACCTGGGTTACCCGAGCTCGACCAGCAAAAAAGAAGGTCGAAAAAAAATTTTTTTTTTCTGCGTCTGCCGGGGTGCCCCTATAATAGCAGCGATAAGCACCCAGACCGCCGTGGGTCGCTCGCCCCGGCTGACGTGGTTTTTCGTACTCCTGCAGCGGTCGCCGTCAAGCACGTCCAAATACGCCACTTTCGTGGGCGCTTTCGCGCTCTTTCGCGTCGCCGGTGTGCCAGCACTCACTCTGCCAAAAACGGCGAACATCCTAGTGGCGGTTCCCACTTTTGCGTCGGCGTCGCCAACCCCGCCCCGGCATACGCGGTTTGCCGTACTCGTGCGGCGGTGGCCGGCGGGCACGTCGAAAGACACCGATATCGTGCGCGAGTCGATGCTTCTTGGTCTCGCAGGAGGGCCGCCACTCACTCCTGCAAAAACGGCGAAGATCCGAGCGGCGCTTCCCACTTTTTCGTCGGCATCGCAAACCTCGCCCCGGCAGACGCGCTTTGCCGTACTCGTGCGACGGTCGCCGGCGAGCACGTCGAAATACGCCGATATCGTGCCCGAATCGGCCCCGTTTCGCTTCGCCGGAGTGCCAGCACTCACTCGGCCAAAAACGGCGAACATCCGAGCAGCGGTACCCACTTAGCCGTCGGCATCCCGAACTCCGCGCCGGCTGACGCGGTTGCCGAGCTCGTGCGACTAGCGACCGCGAACGCGTCTCGCGACGCCGCTTTCGTGCGCGGCTCCCATTGCGACCTGGGTTACCCGAGCTCGACCAGCAAAAAAGAAGGTCGAAAAAAAATTTTTTTTTTCTGCGTCTGCCGGGGTGCCCCTATAATAGCAGCGATAAGCACCCAGACCGCCGTGGGTCGCTCGCCCCGGCTGACGTGGTTTTTCGTACTCCTGCAGCGGTCGCCGTCAAGCACGTCCAAATACGCCACTTTCGTGGGCGCTTTCGCGCTCTTTCGCGTCGCCGGTGTGCCAGCACTCACTCTGCCAAAAACGGCCAACATCCGAGCGGCGGTTCCCACTTTTGCGTCGGCGTCGTAAACCCCGCCCCGGCAGACGCGGTTTGCCCTACTCGTTCGACGGTCGCCGGCGAGCGCGTCGAAAGACGCCGATATCGTGCGCTAATTGGCGCTCCTTGGCTTCTCCGGAGTGCCGCCACTCACTCCTCCAAAAACGGCGAAGATCCGAGCGGCGTTCTCCACTTTCGCATCGGCGTCCCGAACTCCGCCCGGGCTGACGCGGTTTACCGTACTCGTGCGACGGTCGCCGCCGGGCACGTCGAAAGACGCCGATATCGTGCCGTAATCGGCCCCGTTTGGCTTCGCCCGAGTGCCAGCACTCACTCGGCCAAAAACGGCGAACATCCGAGCAGCGTTTCCCACTTTCGCATCGGCGTCCCGAAGCCCGCCCCGGCAGACGCGGTTTGCCCTACTCGAGCGACGGTCGCCGGCGATCACGTCGAAAGGCGCCGAATTCGTGCACGAATCGATGCTTCTTGGTCTCGCAGGAGGGCCGCCACTCACTCCTGCAAAAACGGCGAAGATCCGAGTTGCGCTTCCCACTTTTTCGTCGGCGTCCCGAACTACGCCCCGGCTGACGCGGTTTACCGTACTCGTGCGACGGTCGCCGGCGGGCACTTCAAAATACGCCGATTTCGTGGGCGCATTCACGCTGTTTCGCTTCCCCGGAGTGCCAACACTCACTCTGCCGAAAGCGGCGATCATCCGAGCGGCGGTTCCCACTTTTGCGTCGGCTTCGCAAACGGCGCCCCGGCAGACGCGCTCGTGCGACGTACTCGTGCGACGGTCGCCGGCGAGCACGTCGAAAGACGCCGATATCGTGCTCGAATCGACCCCGTTTCGCTTCGCCGGAGTGCTGCCAGTCACGGCGCAGAAAACGGCGAACAAGTGTTTTTTTTTTTTTTTCCTAGAATTTGTGTTATAGAAGGCACATTTGATATCGGACGATAATTTTCAACTTTATCACGCGCACCGATTTTCGTGTAGAGGTTTGCAAGTTTATGGGAATTTCTCCACTTGGAATAATGCGATTTAGTAGTACTACGAGAACTTCATGGATGTACTCAAGGGTACGGGGCAAGTCAGTTACGTCAACACCTGCAGATTTTTTACACTTCAAACTGAAAATTGTTGGTTGTGAGTCCTCGTGTGATATTAAAGGCCGATTCGCTAACACATAGAACAAAGAAAGAAAGGAAGAAAAAACGCCCGCGCTCGCTCAAGAAACCTGGGTTCGCAACAAGTGGCAACAACAAGCAACCGAGCGAGTGCGCCAAAACCCGTGGCGGCCGAACAAACGCGAAGTCCCAACCGCGTCAGCCGGGGCGGCACGGGACAGGAAAAATCACTTCAGCCGGGGCGGCGGGGCACCGAATAAACCTCGTCACCTCGTCGCAGGATAAAAGAGGAAACAAAAAGTCTAAACAGCGTCTGCTGGAGCGAATGCGTAATAAAACAACAACAACAACAAAAAAAAAACACCCGCGCTCAAGAAGTCTGCAATCCTCACAAAAGGCGACTGTGACCGAGCAGCGTCAGCCGGGGCCGTGCGGAAACGGAAAAACCGCGACTACCGGGGCGTCGAGGCACCGAAAAATCCACTTCAGCCGCGGCGAAAAAAAAAAACAAAAAGAAAGACGGAGGGGGGGGGGGGGAACCACGTCTGCCGGGGCGAAGGAAAAAAAAAACGCGTCTGCCGGGGCGAGCCCGGGTGCGGCACCACCGGGAAAACTGTGGCAAACAGACATGGCGATCGAGTGAGTGGGCCGCCAGCCAGGCTCAGCCAAAAAGTGCAAAGTCCGAACTGCGTCAGCCGGGGCGGCAAAAACCGCGTCAGCCGGGGCGGCGCAAAAAACCGCGTCTGCCGGGGCGGCACGAAACCGCGTCAGCCGGGGCGGGGCGAAAACTGCGTCAGCCGGGGCGAAAAGAAAAAAAAAAACGCGTCTGCCGGGGCAAGCCCGGGTGCGGCACCACCGGGAAAACTGTGGCAAACAGACATGGCGATCGAGTGAGTGGGCCGCCAGCCAGGCACAGCCGAAAAGTGCAAAGTCCGAACCGTGTCAGCCGGGGCGACGCAAAAACCGCGTCAGCCGGGGCGGCGCGAAAACCGCGTCAGCCGGGGCGGCACGAAACCGCGTCAGCCGGGGCGGCGCGAAAACTGCGTCAGCCGGGGCGGCGCGAAAACCTCGTCAGCCGGGGCGAGCGAAAAGGGGGGGGGGGGGGGAACCACGTCTGCCGGGGCGAAAGAAAAAAAAAACGCGTCTGCCGGGGCGAGCCCGGGTGCGGCACCACCGGGAAGACTGTGGCAAACAGACATGGCGATCGAGTGAGTGGGCCGCCAGCCAGGCTCAGCCCAAAAAGTGCCAAGTCCGAACTGCGTCAGCCGGGGCGGCAAAAACCGCGTCAGCCGGGGCGGCGCGAAAACCGCGTCTGCCGGGGCGGCGCGAAAACTGCGTCAGCCGGGGCGAGCCCGGGTGCGGCACCACCGGGAAAACTGTGGCTAACAGACATGGCGATCGAGTGAGTGGGCCACCAGCCAGGCTCAGCCAAAAAGTGCCAAGTCCGAACTGCGTCAGCCGGGGCGGCAAAAACCGCGTCAGCCGGGGCGGCGCAAAAAAACCGCGTCTGCCGGGGCGGCACGAAACCGCGTCAGCCGGGGCGGCGCGAAAACTGCGTCAGCCGGGGCGAAAGAAAAAAAAAACGCGTCTGCCGGGGCGAGCCCGGGTGCGGCACCACCGGGAAAACTGTGGCAAACAGACATGGCGATCGAGTGAGTGGGCCGCCAGCCAGGCACAGCCGAAAAGTGCTAAGTCCGAACTGCGTCTGCCGGGGCGGCACGAAACCGCGTCAGCCGGGGCGGCGCGAAAACCGCGTCTGCCGGGGCGGCACGAAACCGCGTCAGCCGGGGCGGCGCGAAAACTGCGTCAGCCGGGGCGAGCCCGGGTGCGGCACCACCGGGAAAACTGTGGCAAACAGACATGGCGATCGAGTGAGTGGGCCGCCAGCCAGGCACAGCCGAAAAGTGCTAAGTCCGAACTGCGTCTGCCGGGGCGGCACGAAACCGCGTCAGCCGGGGCGGCGCGAAAACCGCGTCTGCCGGGGCGGCACGAAACCGCGTCAGCCGGGGCGGCGCGAAAACTGCGTCAGCCGGGGCGAGCCCGGGTGCGGCACCACCGGGAAAACTGTGGCAAACAGACATGGCGATCGAGTGAGTGGGCCGCCAGCCAGGCACAGCCGAAAAGTGCTAAGTCCGAACTGCGTCAGCCGGGGCGGCAAAAACCGCGTCAGCCGGGGCGGCGCAAAAAACCGCGTCTGCCGGGGCGGCACGAAACCGCGTCAGCCGGGGCGGCGCGAAAACTGCGTCAGCCGGGGCGAAAGAAAAAAAAACGCGTCTGCCGGGGCGAGCCCGGGTGCGGCACCACCGGGAAAACTGTGGCAAACAGACATGGCGATCGAGTGAGTGGGCCGCCAGCCAGGCACAGCCGAAAAGTGCTAAGTCCGAACTGCGTCTGCCGGGGCGGCACGAAACCGCGTCAGCCGGGGCGGCGCGAAAACCGCGTCTGCCGGGGCGGCACGAAACCGCGTCAGCCGGGGCGGCGCGAAAACTGCGTCAGCCGGGGCGAGCCCGGGTGCGGCACCACCGGGAAAACTGTGGCAAACAGACATGGCGATTGAGTGAGTGGGCCGCCAGCCAGGCACAGCCGAAAAGTGCTAAGTCCGAACTGCGTCTGCCGGGGCGGCACGAAACCGCGTCAGCCGGGGCGGCGCGAAAACCGCGTCTGCCGGGGCGGCACGAAACCGCGTCAGCCGGGGCGGCGCGAAAACTGCGTCAGCCGGGGCGAGCCCGGGTGCGGCACCACCGGGAAAACTGTGGCAAACAGACATGGCGATCGAGTGAGTGGGCCGCCAGCCAGGCACAGCCGAAAAGTGCTAAGTCCGAACTGCGTCAGCCGGGGCGGCAAAAACCGCGTCAGCCGGGGCGGCGCAAAAACCGCGTCTGCCGGGGCGAAATAAAAAAAAAAAACAAAGAAAAAAGCCCGCGCTTAATCAAAAGAAAACAAAGAAAAAAGCTTGCGCTTAATCAAAAGAAAACAAACAAAAAAAGTTCGCGCTTAAGCCTGGCGGTGGAACCACCGGGGCAAACAGACCTGGCGATCGAGTGAGTGGGCCGCCAGCCGGGGTGAGCCAAAAAGTGCAAAGTCCGAACCGCGTCAGCCGGGGCGACGCAAAAACCGCGTCAGCCGGGGCGGCGCGAAAACCGCGTCAGCCGGGGCGGCGCGAAAACCGCGTCAGCCGGGGCGGCGCAAAAACCGCGTCAGCCGGGGCGGCGCAAAAACTGCGTCAGCCGGGGCGGCACGGAAAAACGAAAACCGCGTCAGCCGGGGCGGCACGGAAAAACGAAAACCGCGTCAGCCGGGGCGACATCAAAATGAGGAAAAAAAAAAAACTGCCTTAGGACACCTGCGTACACTTTCATGCGTTTGGGCATATCTCTCTGTAACACGCGCGCCCCTCGTTACGCGCGGCACTCTGTTTTCTCCGACACCCATATTTCGGCGGCATGTGGCACGCGCGCCCGTCCCTACGCACGGCACACCGCAGTGCTTTCTCGATATTTTTCTTTTCCTCCAACACCGTCATCTATAGGCTTTTAGTGACCTGTTGCTCGTGGCACAAGTTCGCTAGCTC